>NW_027258493.1:0-71883 GCF_045791955.1 Oncorhynchus clarkii lewisi
AAGCTGATACAGACATACCCAAGATGACTCAAAGCTGATCCAGACATACCCAAGATGACATACCCAAGAAGATGATCCAGACATACCCAAGATGACTCGAAGCTGATCCAGACATACCCAAGATGACTCGAAGCTGATACAGACATACCCAAGATGACTCGAAGATGATACAGACATACCCAAGATGACTCGAAGCTGATACAGACATACCCAAGATGACTCGAAGCTTCGAAGCTGATACAGACATACCCAAGATGACTCGAAGATGATACAGACATACCCAAGATGACTCGAAGATGATCCAGACATACCCAAGATGACTCGAAGCTGATCCAGACATACCCAAGATGACTCGAAGATGATCCAGAAATACCCAAGATGACTCGAAGATGATCCAGACATACCCAAGATGACTCGAAGCTGATCCAGACATACCCAAGATGACTCGAAGCTGATACAGACATACCCAAGACGACTCAAAGCTGATACAGACATACCCAAGATGACTCAAAGCTGATACAGACATACCCAAGACGACTCGAAGCTGTAATCACAGCCAAAGGTGCTTCTACAAAAGTATTGACTCAAGGATGTGAATACTTATGTAAATGAGTTATTTCTGTAACTTAATTTTCAATAAAAAAAATCGCAAAACATTTCTATAAACATGTTTTCACTTTGTCATTATGGGGTATTGGTGTGTAGATGGGTGAGGAAAAAATATATTCACATTTTAATTTCAGGCTGTAACACAACAAAATGTGTAATTAAGTACTTTCTGAAGTCTCTGTCGGTGAGAACTGTAACTCAGACAGGATCACCTTCTCAGTGGGAGGGGTCAGTTTATTCATGTTAATTGACTCCGGGGGCCACGAGTAACATAGTAGATGAGAGCACATGGGAAATCACGAGTAACATAGTAGATGAGAGCACATGGGAAATCACGAGTAACATAGCAGATGAGAGCACATGGGAAATCACGAGTAACATAGTAGATGAGAGCACATGGGAAATCACGAGTAACATAGTGGATGAGAGCACATGGGAAATCACGAGTAACATTGTAGATGAGAGCACATGGGAAATCACGAGTAACATAGTGGATGAGAGCACATGGGAAATCACGAGTAACATAGCAGATGAGAGCACATGGGAAATCACGAGTAACATAGTGGATGAGAGCACATGGGAAATGTTGAAAGCCAAGATAATCAGGTGCCGTTCATCACTGACTGATAAACAGCTGTATGCGTACTCATCACGTGAGGCATCACCAGTAACATTGTAGATGAGAGCACATGGTAAATGTTGAAAGCCAAGATAATCAGGTGCCGTTCATCACTGACTGATAAACAGCTGTATGCGTACTCATCACGTGAGGCATCACCAGTAAAAGGGTTTTTCTTCACATGCCAAATAAAGCTAGGCAAGCGCAGCGCAGGCTGAGTTCACTGTGACATGTGGACATGGAGAGCTGTTGCTAGGTAAAGAGACGGACATTAAATTGGGTTTTTATACATAACAGCAGTGCCAGATGTAAAGGCGCAGATAAAACAGCAGTAACCCAGGTTGTTTGAAGGGGGGGAGATCAACCTACATGTTGAAGGGGTGGGAGATCAACCTACATGTTGAAGGGGTAGATCAACCTACATGTTGAAGGGTTGGGAGATCAACCTACATGTTGAAGGGTTGGGAGATCAACCTACATGTTGATAGCAGATCAACCTACATGTTGAAGGGGTGGGAGATCAACCTACATGTTGAAGGGGTGAAGATCAACCTACATGTTGAAGGGGGAGATCAACCTACATGTTGATAGCAGATCAACCGACATGTTGAAGGGGTGGGAGATCAACCTACATGTTGAAGGGGTGAAGATCAACCCACATGTTGAAGGGGGAGATCAACCTACATGTTGAAGGGTTGGGAGATCAACCTACATGTTGATAGCAGATCAACCTACATGTTGAAGGGGTGGGAGATCAACCTACATGTTGAAGGGGGAGATCAACCTACATGTTGAAGGGTTGGGAGATCAACCTACATGTTGATAGCAGATCAAACTACATGTTGAAGGGGAGGAGATCAACCTACATGTTGAAGGGTTGGGAGATCAACCTAGAGATCAACCTACATGTTGAAGGGGGGAGATCAACCTACATGTTGAAGGGGGGGGGGGGGGGGGGGTGATCCTACATGTTGAAGGGGGAGATCAACCTTCATGTTGAAGGGGGGACATCAACCTACATGTTGAAGGGAGAGATCAACCTACATGTTGAAGGGGGAGATCAACCTACATGTTGAAGGGGGAGATCAACCTACATGTGTTGGTTTGGCCTTGTGAAAGGCTTCAGCCATATGTATACGGCAGGGAGTTTGATCCAGTGACTGATCATAAGGCGTTAGAGGCTATTGACAGTCCTCGCTCAAAGCCGTGCGCTCCTATCAAACGGTGGGGAGCTGAGACTCCAACAATATGACGTTTGTGTTATCCACATATCAGGAGGGGAAAAAACAACATGGCTGACCCTCTGTCTCGTCTAATTGAAGAGACTGCAGTGAAAGACTCTCACACACACACACACACACACACACACACACGGAGCAGAGGAGAGCGTGAGATTTGTGGCTGTGAAACCATCTCCAAATGCAATGACCACAAGGGAAGTGGAGTAGGCATCAGCTACAGACAAAGAGCCAATAGAGCTGAGAAATGCTCTGCAGAGTGGGTGTTATGAGACATGGCAGGCCTGTAGAAAATGAACTGTGTATAATCCGTCAGTCCTAAGGGGAACAGGCATTGTTTTGCCACGTGGGCTTTGTGTGACGGCTGTAGCCTTAGATCAAGAGGGACATGTGGGCATTGTAGTCACAAAACTACATGTAATGGGTAAAGCACGATGGCCGGACATTGTAGTCACAAAACTACATGTCATGGATAAGCACGATGGCCAGACATTGTAGTCACAAAACTACATGTCATGGGTAAAGCACGATGGCCAGACATTGTAGTCACAAAACTACATCTCATGGGTAAAGCACGATGGCCAGACATTGTACAAGGCTGCAGAGAGACATGTCAAGTCCTGCCATGGTTCTCAGATTGTAGCACGACCAGACGTGCCAGAACCTCTGAGACCCACAGAGCTACCTGAAGGACCGCGGCAGGACATCACCAACTGACCTATTGGGTCCACGACCAACAGGACACTCAGTACTAGTAGTTGTAGACTATTACAGCAGATGTTATGAATATGATATCATGCAATTTACTACCACAGAAAAAAAAGGTGATTGATAGTCTGGAGACTATTTTCAGTCGTCATGGTCTCCCACGAACAATCCCATCTGATTGTTGCCCACAGTACCTGTCATCCCAGTTCCAGAACTTCTGCCGGGAAAATGATGCTGAGCAGAAAGGGAAATCCAAGATCTATGCAGACAACCGTCGCAGAGCTGAACACTCTGACATGGACATCGGAGACCAGGTTCTCCTAAAACAGGACAAAAACAGACAAGTTCACAACAACCTTCAACACAGTGATCAATATAGAGGGAAACAATGTGGTTGTTCCATCTCCAACTGGAGCCAGGTATTCCAGCAATACAACATTCATGAAGATCTATAGAATTGAGGAGCCAAATTCACAACCAAAGGACAGAGACTGACAGAGACTGCAGAAACAGAGTCATACTCTGAGACATTACATAGAGTCCAAACCAGAGACTGACAGAGACTGCGGAAACAGAGTCCTACTACCTACTCTGAGACATTACATAGAGTCCAAACCAGAGACTGACAGAGACTGCGGAACAGAGTCCTACTCTGAGACATTACATAGAGTCCAAACCAGAGACTGACAGAGACTGCAGAAACAGAGGACTACTCTGAGACATTACATAGAGTCCAAACCAGAGACCATATTTGAGGGATCACCACAAAGTCCACGGACACCCAAGCTAGTCAGGCCTCACAGACTAATTAAACTGCCACAGAAGTTAACAGACTTAGTCATTTAAATAATTATCCTGTATTGTAAGGGGTAAAGAAAACAAGCTTATAAACTGGAAAAATGACAAGAACAAAGGACTAATGTGAAAACTGAATGTTTGAATTATGTTGTGAAAAAGGTGCAAAAATGTTTTGTTACAGTAAGAACAAAAATATAATAGTTTAGTTTAGTAGGATGGAGGCTCCATAGCTGCATGGATCTGTAACTACTACAGTGTAGTTTAGTATGGAGGCTGTGTGGAGGCTGTGTGGATCTGTAACTGCTACAGTGTAGTTTAGTAGGATGGAGGCTGTATGGATCTGTAACTGCTACAGTGTAGTTTAGTAGGATGGAGGCTGTATGGATCTGTAACTACTACAGTGTAGTTTAGTAGGATGGAGGCTGTATGGATCTGTTACTACTACAGTGTAGTTTAGTAGGATGGAGGCTGTATGGATCTGTTACTACTACAGTGTAGTTTAGTAGGATGGAGGCTGTATGGATCTGTAACTACTACAGTGTAGTTTAGTAGGATGGAGACTCTATAGCTGCATGGATCTGTAACTGCTACAGTGTAGTTTAGTAGGATGGAGGCTGTATGGATCTGTAACTGCTACAGTGTACAGTTGTGGGCAAAAGTTTTGAGAATGACACAAATATTAATTTCCACAATGTTTGCTGCTTCAGTGTCTTTAGATATTTAAGTCAGATGTTACTATGGAATGATGAAGTATAATTACAAGCATTTCATAAGTGTCAAAGGCTTTTATTGACAATGACATGAAGTTGATGCAAAGAGTCAATATTTGCAGTGTTGACCCTTCTTTTTCAAGACCTCTGCAATCCGCCCTGGCATGCTGTCAATTAACTTCTGGGCCACATCCTGACTGATGGCAGCCCATTCCTGCATAATCAATGCTTGGAGTTTGTCAGAATTTGTGGGTTTTTGTTTGTCCACCCACCTCTTGAGGATTGATCAAGTTCTCAATGGGATTAAGGTCTGGGGGGTTTCCTGGCCATGGACCCAAAATATCGATGTTTTGTTCCCCGAGCCACTTAGTTACCACTTTTGCCTTATGGCAAGGTGCTCCATCATGCTGACACGGTATTGTTCATCACCAAACTGTTCCTGGATGGTTGGGAGAAGTTGCTCTCAGAGGATGTGCTGGTACCATTCTTTATTCATGGCTGTGTTCTTAGGCAAAATTGTGAGTGAGCCCACTCCCCTGGCTGAGAAGCAACCCCACACATGAATGGTCTCAGGATGCTTTACTGTTGACATGACACAGGACTGATGGTAGCGCTTACCTTGTCTTCTCCAGACAAGCTTTTTTCCGGATGCCCCAAACAATCTTAATGGGGATTCATCAGAGAAAATGACTTTACCCCAGTCCTCAGCAGTCCAATCCCTGTACCTTTTGCAAAATATCAGTCTGTCCCTGATGTTTTTCCTGGAGAGAAGTGGCTTCTTTGCTGCCCTTCTTGACACCAGGCCAACCTCCAAAAGTCTTCTCCTCACTGTGCGTGCAGATGCAATCACACTTGCCTGCTGCCATTCCTGAGCAAGCTCTGTACTGGTGGTGCCCCGATCCCACAGCTGAATCAACTTTAGGAGACGGTCTTGGCGCTTGCTGGACTTTCTTGGGCACCCTGAAGCCTTCTTCACAACAATTGAACCGCTCTCCTTGATGTTCTTGCCTGTGAAGCCCTTTTTGTGCAAAGCAATGATAACGGCATTTGTTTCCTTGCAGGTAACCATGGCTGACAGAGGAAGAACAATGATTCCAAGCACCAACCTCCTTTTGAAGCTTCCAGTCTGTTATTCAAACTCCATCAGCATTGCAGAGTGATCTCCAGCCTTGTCCTCGTCAACACTCACACCTGTGTTAACGAGAGAATCACTGACTGACGTGATGTCAGCTGGTCCTTTTGTGGCAGGGCTGAAATGCAGTGGATTTTTTTTTGGGGGGGGGGGGTTCAGTTCATTTGCATGGAAAAGAGGGAATTTGCAATTAATTTCAGCTTATCTGATCACTCTTCAGAACATTCTGGAGTATATGCAAATTGCCATCATACGAACTGAGCAGCAGACTTTGTGAAAATTGGTATTTGTTTCATTCTCAAAACTTTTGGCCACGACTGTATGTCAGAGAGGCCCAGCATCATCCGGGTTAGGGTTTGGCCCAGGGTAGGCCATCATTATAAATAAGAATTTGTTCTTAACTGACTTGCCTAGTTAAATAAAATACATTTTAAAAAAAATGTCAGGTTGACGTTAATTTCATGTCCAAGTAAAGGGGGAATGTCGTGTATTGATGTGACTGTGCTGACATATGACGTCACCACAGGAATGTGGGGTTTATTTCACGGACAGTGACGGAGTAAAGACATGTTGAAGTTTACCTTCGAGTCTGGTTGAGTTAATGTAGTATAATATCCTAAGTATAGGATTGAACAAGAGAGGCCGGTAAAACATGCACAATGACTACGCTGATACGACGCTCACGAACATTTCCTGCCGCATCTCATAATCCAGACCAAACTCACTCGGAAAGTGGATACATTTTTTCCGCTGCTCTACGAGACCTCACCATTTCCAATTATTTTCAGCCAAACAGGAAATCAGTTCCAGGTAACCTATTGCTAATGATTATTATTTGTTTTAACGATGCTTGTAACACGGTCTGTAAACCAACGCGTTCCAGGATGAAACCGCGCTGGTTTCAGCGGCCTGGTTTTGTTGTTCCCCCAGCTAGTTAGCTGTTAGCCAGTTAGCAACACATCTCCCGTCCAACCCGTTTGTGTAGCTAGCTAGCTAACATGCTAACTTTATTTCAGGTTCACGATTGAAGTGTGACTTCCATTTCGTAGTTAGCCAGCTGTCGACTCATTGTGAGTAAAATGACTGTTGTGAGGAATTAGCTAACCGGCTGCTCCTTGTTTAGCCACAGATAGATAGGTTGGTTACAAAAGATTTGGTTTAGCTATCTAGGTAGCTAGCCAAATTAGCTGGACTAACCGTTGCTAAACTTCCCGGCTACAGGTTTATGCAAACAGCTAACGCCTCGATCATACCGACAGTATTATTCCGTTTTGGTACTCCCGAGTGGCGCAGCGATCTAAGGCACTGCATCTCAGTGCTAAAGGGGTCACTACAGACCCTGGTTCGATTCCAGGCTGTATCACAACCGGCCGTGATCGGGAGTCCCATAGGGTGGCGCACAATTGGCCCAGCATCGTTAGGGTTTGGCCAGGGTAGGCCTTCATTGTAAATATAATAATTTGTTCTTAACTGGCTTGCCTCGTTAAAGGTTAAATAAAAGTAATTTCCTATCCAACTGGTCCGGCGTTTGCCTTACAGCATTGATTTGCAGAGGCAGTGCGTTCTGTTTGGTGATTTATGTTGAATTTATTGAACATATGCGTCAAACTGTATGCATAGACGTCTTGACAGAAATGGTAGCAGAATGTGAATGTTGCACACATATCCAGATGATGCTGTTTACCTTTTTGTGCAATCATTCTGTTGGTGTGATCAAGGCATAACCCCTTTTCCATAATATGTTAAAGCAAATTAAGAAGGAATGTCGACCTAAGAAGCAAAATTCGGTTTCCCATCATAATGATACAGCTGTGACGCAGGCAAGAATAACGAAGTACTTCTGGGTCATGGATCTTTTGGAATCCTCCAGAATAAGAGTCCCGTCATTATGGATAAACTGACAAGATGCATATCTCTCCGCTCTAGTAATGGGAGTGGTTGTCCACAAAGCGGCACGGTGGGCTGTCTAGCTCCCCCCCTATCCTTTCTTTTAATTGGTGGATACATCTCATTATTGTAATCCTTTAAAAAAAATATTTGATGAAGGTTGTTGACGTCAACCGCCTGTATTCAATGGAGAGATTGTATGCTACTACCATTTACTACCATCTTGGGACAACTCCAGTATAGTGTCCTACTTATATCAGTACACTCATGTAACGACTTAAACATTACGAAACTTCTATTAGATCAAATAAACCTTGTGTCGCAAATAATCATTTTTTTGTTGACCGAATTCGACACACTCTCATTGACTTCATACAAAACCGGTTACTTAGTCAAACAACTGGGGCGGAAAACACCACCTGCTGGACGAATACAGATTTGCACCCTAGCTGGGCCTCTCTCTTCCACTTCCTCTCTGTGTGAATACTTTGTAAATTAATAATTAGTGCAGAATTATCCATGTATTTTATCCTTGTAATTATTCTTTGTTTGATAACAAGTATTTCTATAAGATATTGTGTGATTTATTTGTTTATTTGAATCCTAAATGGTCAACAATGTTGTTTGTGTGTGTACTCTTATCTTGTGTACGTTGTGCTGCAGTGAAAGGTCCATTCTACTCAGGAACACTTCAAGTCTCCAAGTCCACTGAGTTTACACCCCCAGGAGCACTTCTAGTCTCCAAGTCCACTGAGTTTACACCCCCAGGAGCACTTCTAGTCTCCAAGTCCACTGAGTTTACACCCCCAGGAGCACTTCTAGTCTCCAAGTCCACTGAGTTTACACCCCCAGGAGCATCGCTGCTCATTTTGCGGCCCTTAAAGAGTGGCCAATCAGCTTTCATCCACTTGGTTGTCATAATGGACATAAATACTGCACCGTACATAATCGATTGTGTCTAATAAAACCAGGGTCCAGCCTACTCACTAAAGTCCATAGCATACAAGACAGAATGTACGTGTCCAATATGAAAAATCTACTTGGATTGGCTACTCTTTAAGGGCTGCAAAATGAACAGCGACACTTCTCTTGGTGTAAACTCAGTGACAGTGTGAACGGACAGTGACGTTGTGAAGTTGGCAACGATAAGAAGTAGCCGGGAGTAGCAGATAGCGTCGCTAATGCAAATACACCTATTCTGGAAATTCATGAGCTGGAATATATCGCTAGCTCTTGACTATGGAAGCAGATTACTGACTTGTTCCGGTTGAAGATCATTAGTTTGGTAACGGATACGAGAGAAGGGTACTAATTGATTGTTTCACAGGGACTCTAAAATAAAATATCATTATTCCCTTCATGGAATAAAGACGTTCCACGAAGAGAACTGAAAGTCATTGAAGACGTGGAGTCGCTGATTTTATTTAGAATTGGGGGAGAGAAAAAAAGGGGAAAAAAAATGTTTTCTTCTATTGACAATTTTATATCAAATCAGATGAAAGTTGCTGGATCGAATCCCCGAGCTGATAAGGTAAAACATCTGTCGTTCTGCCCCTGGCAATTTAACCCAGTGTTCTACCGGGCGCCGAAGACGTGGATGTCAATTATGGCAGCCCCCACACCTCTGTGATTCACAAATACGGAAGACACATTTCAGTTGAAGGCATTCAGTTGTACAACTGACGAGGTACCCCCCCCCCCCTTTCCCCTGTTTTATCACAGGTGTAGACTTCACAGTGAAATGCTGACTGACGAGCCCTTTCCCCTGTTTTATCACAGGTGTAGACTTCACAGTGAAATGCTGACTGACGAGCCCTTTCCCAACAGTGCAGAGTTAAAAAGGAAAATGAGAATAGTTCAACGATAAAATACAAGGCGTAGCGTTACCAAGTCTGTCTGTGTGAGGTTACATGGATACATGGATACATGGATACATGGATACATGGTTACATGGATACATGGATACATGGTTACATGGTTACATGGTTACATGGATACATGGATACATGGATACATGGTTACATGGTTACATGGATACATGGTTACATGGATACATGGATACATGGTTACATGGTTACATGGTTACATGGATACATGGATACATGGATACATGGTTACATGGTTACATGGATACATGGTTACATGGATACATGGATACATGGTTACATGGTTACATGGATACATGGTTACATGGATACATGGTTACATGGATACATGGATACATGGTTACATGGATACATGGTTACATGGATACATGGTTACATGGATACATGGTTACATGGTTACATGGTTACATGGATACATGGATACATGGTTACATGGTTACATGGATACATGGATACATGGTTACATGGATACATGGTTACATGGATACATGGTTACATGGATACATGGATACATGGATAGTCAGATTAATATAATAGTTTGATTAAAACGTGCTTTGCAAGAAGAATGGTTTCTCTAATAATAATCCTGTTTCCATGGAAACATCTGAAATCCGGCTACCCGATGGCACTCTGATAAATGCAGAAGATTACTACTCAAAATAAATGTTCTACCACAGCGATCATGTTATTTTTAATTTATTTTAAGCACATTTGATTCCGAGTTCGGACACACAACATTTTGTTTGTGAAAACTAAGACAGTAGTACATTCAGACAGTAGTACATTCAGACAGTAGTACATTCAGACAGTAGTACATTCAGACAGTAGTACATTCAGACAGTAGTACATTCAGACAGTAGTACATTCAGACAGTAGTACATTCAGACAGTAGTACATTCAGACGGTAGTACATTCAGACGGTAGTACATTCAGACGGTAGTACATTCAGACGGTAGTACATTCAGACGGTAGTACATTCAGACGGTAGTACATTCAGACGGTAGTACATTCAGACGGTAGTACATTCAGACGGTAGTACATTCAGACAGTAGTACATTCAGACAGTAGTACATTCAGTTGTTCTGAACTCACTTCACTTTGCACTTAACAGGGAGGCTCGCTTTGCTGTTGCCAGCACATGTGCAGATCAAATACAATCTGTTGGAATTGATTTCAAATACAATTTGCTGGAATTGATTTCAAATACAATCAGCTGGAATTCAGATGTTATGCTACATGTCCTATAGTCTGAAAGGTTGCTCAGAAAACCTTGTTCTAATCGGCGTTGATGCTTGCTTTGATTTTTGACCCTATACCGATTTTAAGACATGCAGAGTAAGGTGTTTACATGACTATTGGATCATTTGCCATAATCAGATTAATATTGAGGTAGTTGAGGTAATATATGCATGTAGTTAGGGGTACAAGTGACTAGGCAATCAGGATAGATAATAAAGAGGAACAGCAGTATACAGAACCAGTCACAAGTTTACACAGACCTACTCCTTCAAAGGTGTACACAGACCTACTCCTTCAAAGGTTTACACAGACCTACTCCTTCAAAGGTGTACACAGACCTACTCCTTCAAAGGTTTACACAGACCTACTCCTTCAAAGGTGTACACAGACCTACTCCTTCAAAGGTGTACACAGACCTACTCCTTCAAAGGTTTACACAGACCTACTCCTTCAAAGGTGTACACAGACCTACTCCTTCAAAGGTTTACACAGACCTACTCCTTCAAAGGTTTTTCTTTATATTTTACTATTTTTAGTAGTGAAGACATCAAAACTATAAACTGGCACATGGAATCATGTAGTAACTCAAAAAGTGTTAAACAAATGCTTTTCCAATGGTCTTCAAGGAGTTCCCACATATGCTGAGCACTCGTTGGCTGCTATTCCTTCACTCTGCCGTCCAGCTCATCCCAAACCATCTCAGTTGGGTTGAGGTTGGGTGATTGTGGAAGCCGGGTCATCTGATGCAGCACTCCATCACTCTCCTTCTTGGTCAAATAGCTCTTACACAGCCTGGAGGTGTGTTGGGTTTGTCCTGTTGAAAAACAGATGATAGTGGGACTAAGCTCAAACCAGATGGGATGGCATATCGCTGCAGAATGCTGTGGTAGCCATGCTGGTTAAATGTGCGTTGAATTCTAAATAAATCACAGACAGTGTCACCAGCAAAGCACCATCACACCACCTCCTCCATGCGTCACAGTGAGAACCACACATGCGGAGATCATCCGTTCACCTACTCTGCGTGTCAAAGACACGGTGGTTGGAACCAAGAATTTGGACTCATCAGAACAAAGGACAGATTTCCACGGGTCTAATGTCCATTGCTCATGTTTCTTGGCCCAAGCAAGTCTCTTCCTATTGGTGTCTTTTAGTAGTGGTTTCTTTGCAACAATTCGACCATGAAGGCCTGATTTCACGCAGTCTCCTCTGAACAGTTGATGTTATGTGTCTGTTACTTGAACTCAGTGAAATATTTATTTGGGCTGCAATCTGGGGTGCAGTTAATTCTAATGAACTTGTCCTCTGCAACAGGGGAAACTCTGGGTCTTCCTTTCCTGTGGCATTCCTCATGAGAGCCAGTTTCATCATTGCGCCTGATGGTTTTTGTGACTGCACTTGAAGAAACGTTCAAAGGTCTTGAAATTTTCCGTATTGACTGACCTTCATGACTGTCGTTTCTCTTTGATTATTTGAGCTGTTCTTGCCATAATATCGACTTGGTCTTTTACCAAACAGGGCTATCGTCTGTATACCACCCCTACCTTGTCACAACACTACTGATTGGCTCAAACGCATTAAGAAGGAAATAAATTCCACAAATTAACTTTTAACAAGGCACACATGTTAATTGAAATGCATTCCAGGTGACTACCTCATGAAGCTGGTTGAGAGAATGCCAAGAGTGTGCAAAGCTGTCATCAAGGCAAAAGGGTGGCTACTTTGAAGAATCTCAAATATAAAATATATTTTTAATTTGTTTGACACTTTCTTTGGTTACTACATGTTTCCATATGAGTTATTTCATAGTTCATAGTTCATGTCTTCAAAGAAAAACCCTTGAATGAGTAGGTGTGTCCAAACTTTTGACTGGTACTGTATGTACAGTGTGTTTTGTGTCGTATTTGTGAGGATGCAAGAGAATCAGTGCCACAAACAAGAGGGTCAATGCAGTCCGGGCTATTTGATGAACTGTTCAGCAGTCCGGGCTATTTGATGAACTGTTCAGCAGTCTGATGGCTTGGGGGTAGAAGCTGTTCAGCAGTCCGGGCTATTTGATGAACTGTTCAGCAGTCTGATGGCTTGGGGGTAGAAGCTGTTCAGCAGTCCGGGCTATTTGATGAACTGTTCAGCAGTCTGATGGCTTGGGGGTAGAAGCTGTTCAGCAGTCTGATGGCTTGGGGGTAGAAGCTGTTCAGCAGTCCGGGCTATTTGATGAACTGTTCAGCAGTCTGATGGCTTGGGGGTAGAAGCTGTTCAGCAGTCCGGGCTATTTGATGAACTGTTCAGCAGTCTGATGGCTTGGGGGTAGAAGCTGTTCAGCAGTCCGGGCTATTTGATGAACTGTTCAGCAGTCTGATGGCTTGGGGGTAGAAGCTGTTCAGCAGTCCGGGCTATTTGATGAACTGTTCAGCAGTCTGATGGCTTGGGGGTAGAAGCTGTTCAGCAGTCCGGGCTATTTGATGAACTGTTCAGCAGTCTGATGGCTTGGGGGTAGAAGCTGTTCAGCAGTCCGGGCTATTTGATGAACTGTTCAGCAGTCTGATGGCTTGGGGGTAGAAGCTGTTCAGCAGTCCGGGCTATTTGATGAACTGTTCAGCAGTCTGATGGCTTGGGGGTAGAAGCTGTTCAGCAGTCCGGGCTATTTGATGAACTGTTCAGCAGTCTGATGGCTTGGGGGTAGAAGCTGTTCAGCAGTCTGATGGCTTGGGGGTAGAAGCTGTTCAGCAGTCCGGGCTATTTGATGAACTGTTCAGCAGTCTGATGGCTTGGGGGTAGAAGCTGTTCAGCAGTCCGGGCTATTTGATGAACTGTTCAGCAGTCTGATGGCTTGGGGGTAGAAGCTGTTCAGCAGTCTGATGGCTTGGGGGTAGAAGCTGTTCAGCAGTCCGGGCTATTTGATGAACTGTTCAGCAGTCTGATGGCTTGAGGGTAGAAGCTGTTCAGCAGTCTGATGGCTTGGGGGTAGAAGCTGTTCAGCAGTCCGGGCTATTTGATGAACTGTTCAGCAGTCTGATGGCTTGGGGGTAGAAGCTGTTCAGCAGTCCGGGCTATTTGATGAACTGTTCAGCAGTCTGATGGCTTGGGGGTAGAAGCTGTTCAGCAGTCCGGGCTATTTGATGAACTGTTCAGCAGTCTGATGGCTTGGGGGTAGAAGCTGTTCAGCAGTCCGGGCTATTTGATGAACTGTTCAGCAGTCTGATGGCTTGGGGGTAGAAGCTGTTCAGCAGTCCGGGCTATTTGATGAACTGTTCAGCAGTCCGGGCTATTTGATGAACTGTTCAGCAGTCTGATGGCTTGGGGGTAGAAGCTGTTCAGCAGTCCGGGCTATTTGATGAACTGTTCAGCAGTCTGATGGCTTGGGGGTAGAAGCTGTTCAGCAGTCCGGGCTATTTGATGAACTGTTCAGCAGTCTGATGGCTTGGGGGTAGAAGCTGTTCAGCAGTCCGGGCTATTTGATGAACTGTTCAGCAGTCTGATGGCTTGGGGGTAGAAGCTGTTCAGCAGTCCGGGCTATTTGATGAACTGTTCAGCAGTCTGATGGCTTGGGGGTAGAAGCTGTTCAGCAGTCCGGGCTATTTGATGAACTGTTCAGCAGTCTGATGGCTTGGGGGTAGAAGCTGTTCAGCAGTCCGGGCTATTTGATGAACTGTTCAGCAGTCTGATGGCTTGGGGGTAGAAGCTGTTCAGCAGTCTGATGGCTTGGGGGTAGAAGCTGTTCAGCAGTCTGATGGCTTGGGGGTAGAAGCTGTTCAGCAGTCCGGGCTATTTGATGAACTGTTCAGCAGTCTGATGGCTTGGGGGTAGAAGCTGTTCAGCAGTCCGGGCTATTTGATGAACTGTTCAGCAGTCTGATGGCTTGGGGGTAGAAGCTGTTCAGCAGTCCGGGCTATTTGATGAACTGTTCAGCAGTCTGATGGCTTGGGGGTAGAAGCTGTTCAGCAGTCTGATGGCTTGGGGGTAGAAGCTGTTCAGCAGTCTGATGGCTTGGGGGTAGAAGCTGTTCAGCAGTCCGGGCTATTTGATGAACTGTTCAGCAGTCTGATGGCTTGGGGGTAGAAGCTGTTCAGCAGTCCGGGCTATTTGATGAACTGTTCAGCAGTCTGATGGCTTGGGGGTAGAAGCTGTTCAGCAGTCCGGGCTATTTGATGAACTGTTCAGCAGTCTGATGGCTTGGGGGTAGAAGCTGTTCAGCAGTCTGATGGCTTGGGGGTAGAAGCTGTTCAGCAGTCTGATGGCTTGGGGGTAGAAGCTGTTCAGCAGTCCGGGCTATTTGATGAACTGTTCAGCAGTCTGATGGCTTGGGGGTAGAAGCTGTTCAGCAGTCCGGGCTATTTGATGAACTGTTCAGCAGTCTGATGGCTTGGGGGTAGAAGCTGTTCAGCAGTCTGATGGCTTGGGGGTAGAACAGTCTAATGGCTTGGGGGTAGAAGCTGTTCAGCAGTCTGATGGCTTGGGGGTAGAAGCTGTTCAGCAGTCTGATGGCTTGAGGGTAGAAGCTGTTCAGCAGTCTGATGGCTTGAGGGTAGAAGCTGTTCAGCAGTCTGATGGCTTGAGGGTAGAAGCTGTTCAGCAGTCTGATGGCTTGGGGGTAGAACAGTCTGATGGCTTGGGGGTAGAAGCTGTTCAGCAGTCTGATGGCTTGGGGGTAGAAGCTGTTCAGCAGTCTGATGGCTTGGGGGTAGAACAGTCTAATGGCTTGGGGGTAGAAGCTGTTCAGCAGTCTGATGGCTTGGGGGTAGAAGCTGTTCAGCAGTCTAATGGCTTGGGGGTAGAAGCTGTTCAGCAGTCTGATGGCTTGGGGGTAGAAGCTGTTCAGCAGTCTGATGGCTTGGGGGTAGAAGCTGTTCAGCAGTCTGATGGCTTGAGGTTAGAAGCTGTTCAGCAGTCTGATGGCTTGAGGTTAGAAGCTGTTCAGCAGTCTGATGGCTTGAGGGTAGAAGCTGTTCAGCAGTCTGATGGCTTGAGGGTAGAAGCTGTTCATCAGTCTGATGGCTTGGGGGTAGAAGCTGTTCAGCAGTCTGATGGCTTGGGGGTAGAACAGTCTAATGGCTTGGGGGTAGAAGCTGTTCAGCAGTCTAATGGCTTGGGGGTAGAAGCTGTTCAGCAGTCTGACGGCTTGGGGGTAGAAGCTGTTCAGCAGTCTAATGGCTTGGGGGTAGAAGCTCTTTGGGTGCCAAACTTGGTACTCCGGGACCACTGGCAGTAGCAGAGATTACTTGGGTAGATGGAGTCTTTGACCATTTTTAGGGCCTTCCTCTGACGCCACCTGGTATAGAGGTCCTGGATGGCAGGGAGCTCGGCCCCAGTGATGTACTGGGACCATACACAAGAGGTTGACTGATATGTGTGGTTAGCTAGCTTAGATACATTTTTTTGTTGCTGTTGAATTTTACCTCTTTTCTCCCCAATTTCGTGGTATCCAATTTTTAGTAGTTACTATCTTGTCTCATCGCTACAACTCCCGTACGGGCTCGGGAGAGACGAAGGTTGAAAGTCATGCGTCCTCCGATACCCAACCAACTGCTTCTTAACACAGCGCGCATCCAACCCAGAAGCCAGCCACACCAATGTGTCGGAGGAAACACCGTGCACCTGGCAACCTTGGTTAGCGCACACTGCGCCCGGCCCGCCACAGGAGTCGCTAGTGCGCGATGAGACAAGGATATCCCTAACCCGGACAACGCTAGGCCAATTGTGCGTCGCTCCACGGACCTCCTGGTCACGACCGGTTACGACAGAGCCTGGGCGCGAACCCAGAGTCTCTGGTGGCACAGAGACCGATATGGGGGTTGGATGCGCGCTGTACAGTACAGCGCCCTTAACCACTGCGCCACCCGGGAGGCCCCCTTAGATAAATTTTTGTTGTCTTTTATGGAGCTATACCACGATCTAGGTTTGTGAAAATCACCCTGAACTCTTTCAGTCTCCTCTTTTAGATCTACCTCTAGCCTACCATGTCTGAACCAGGTTCTGGTTGTGGTGTTCCGGCCCAGAGAAGCTCACAGCGGGGTCCAGAGTTGCTGTCAGTGAAGCTGGGGGACTGCAGTCAAACAGTGGAACTCAATGTGATTGTCAAGGAGGAGGGCGAGGAGAGAGAAATCAATGAGCGGGAGGAGGAAGAGAGAGAGGAGGACAGGGCCTCTGTTGACTCAGGTAAATTCAGGCTAACATCCTCTTTGGTTCAGAGGTAAACAACCCAAAATAACCATTTGATTTTCTGGTTCATTAAGAAATGTAAACATATGTTTTTGGTTGTTGAATAAAATGTAAATTCAGAATATTTAAGCAAGTTAGCAGGCTAACTCATTGATTCTGCTTTGTAGTGTAACCCTCAGGCTTCTGTATGTGTAAGAGGGAAGGCGAGTGCCAAAACAAAAATGGCTACCGACCATTGCGCAATGCATTGTAATTTGACAATGGCGGCATTATTTATGTGCAATGCAACAAGCCCCTTGCAAAAGTATTTATTTCAATACACTGTTAATCCTAATTAATGTTGAATTCTGCATTAAGCTAAAATACCTTGTTCCTCTGTCTGTTTCTTACCCTATATATCTGTTCATATTCTTACAGGAGAGATCCCCAACCCAGACTCGGTAAACGAGCCCAGTTCCACAGCATCAAGACTGCCTGGTTGTGGGAGTTACCCCTGTCCTCAATGTGGGAAGTGTTTCAGTCGAGCAGGAGACCTGAAGACTCATCAGAGATCCCACAGTGGAGAGAAGCCTACCTGTACTTTCAATGTGATTGTCAAAGAGGAGGACGGTGACTGTACTCTCAATGTGATTGTCAAAGAGGAGGAGGATGAGAAGGAAAAGAGAGGAGTTGAGGAAGAGAAGGAAACTAGTGGTATAGTCGACCCAGATACATCAAGACTTCGTGGTCGTTACCCCTGTCCTCAATGTGGAAAGAGTTTCAGTTCCTCAGGTAATCTAAAGAATCACCAAAGAGTTCACAATGGAGAGAAACCTTACCACTGCTCCCAATGTGGAAAGGGTTTCAGTCGAGCAGGAGACCTGAAGACTCATCAGAGATCGCACAGCGGAGAAAAGCCTCACCACTGCTCTCTTTGTGGGAAGTGTTTCAGTCGAGCAGGAGACCTGAAGACTCATCAGAGATCGCACAGTGGAGAGAAGTCTGCCAGTACTTTCAATGTGATTGTCAAAGAGGAGGAGGATGAAAAGGAAATCGATGAGAAGGTAAAGAGAGAAGTTAAGGAAGAGCAGGAAGCTAGTGGTGTAGTTGACCCAGATACATCAAGACTATCTGGTCGGGGTCGATTCCCCTGTCATCAGTGTGGGAAGAGTTTCCGTTCCTCAGGTAAACTAAAGAATCATCAAAGAGTACACACTCGAGAGAAACCATTTCACTGTGCCACATGTGGGAAGAGTTTCCGTGAAAAATTCAACCTCACGAGACATGAGAAGGTACATAGTGGGGAGAAGCCGTATCACTGCACCCAGTGTGGGAAAAGCTTCAATCGTTCTGGAAGTCTTAAGGAACATCAAAGAGTACATACAGGGGAGAAGCCTTACCACTGCTCTCTTTGTCAGAAGAGTTTTAGTCAGCCAGGAAACCTTAAGAAACACCAGAGAATACATACAGGGGAGAAGCCTTACCGTTGCTCTCTGTGTGGAAATAGTTTTTGTTTTGCTGGAAACCTCAAGAATCATCAGAGATCACACTGTGGAGAGAAGCCTTACCGCTGCTCTCAGTGTGGGGAGGGATTCCCTCAACTAAAAAGTCTTAAAAGCCATCAGAAAATACATATTGGAGAGACGTCTCCCTCTACTTTCAATGTGATTGTCAAAGAGGAGGGTGGTGACTGT
Organism: Oncorhynchus clarkii lewisi; assembly: GCF_045791955.1. Taxonomy (NCBI): domain Eukaryota; kingdom Metazoa; phylum Chordata; class Actinopteri; order Salmoniformes; family Salmonidae; genus Oncorhynchus; species Oncorhynchus clarkii. Next base: position 18,659 of record NW_027258493.1, read on the forward strand.
ACTTTCAATGTGATTGTCAAAGAAGAGGAGGATGGGAAGAAAATTGCTGAGAAGGAAATGAGAGAAGTTGAAGAGGACGACAACAACAGTGGTGTAGTTGACCCAGATACATCAAGATTGCCTGATCGGTGTCGTTACCCCTGTCCTCAATGTGGAAAGATTTTCAGTTCCTCAAGTAATCTTAAGAATCATCAAAGAGTTCACACTGGAGAGAAACCTTTCCTCTGCTCCCAATGTGGGAAGAGTTTCAGTGAGAAAGTAAACCTTAAGAGACACGAAAGAGTACATAGTGGAGAGAAGCCTTACCACTGCACCACATGTGGGAAGAGCTTCAATCATTCAGGAAGCCTTAGAGATCATCAGAGAATTCATACAGGGGAGAAACCTTACCACTGCTCACTTTGCGGAAATAATTTCCGTTTTGCTGGAGACCTAAAGAATCATCAGAGATCACACAGTGGAGAGAAGCCTTACCAATGTTCTCGGTGTGGAGAGGGATTCACTCAGCTAAGAAGTCTAAGAAGTCATGAGAGAATATCCATTGGAGGGAAGCCTGCCTGTGCTTTCAATGTGATTGTCCAAGAAGAGAAAGAAGTTGAGGGAGAGGAGAGTGATGTGAAATAAACGTGAAGTGAGGATACATAAGCTAACTATAGGTATTGATATTCACACCTATCCTTGCAATGGTGTCATGGACAGCACCATTTAGGGCTATCTTCTTTTACTTCTATGAGTGTATTGGACGTTCACAAATGAACTCAACTTGAATACCACCACCACCTATTGTGCTGGAGAGTGTATTAATCTGACCTTTATTTTGACAGGGAGTCAATACTGAGACCGAGGTCTCTTTTCCAGATGAGGCCGTATAGCACCACAATACACATTAAACTACAATAAACACATTCAACTACACATTCATAAACACAATATACACGGTGTAATACACAACATGACACGACAAGTAAAACGCAATCATAAAAAAAACAGACATTCTTTCGCAACAAGGTCCCATAACAACTGTCTGAAATGCCCTAGAGGCACCAATTCCTCCAATTTTAAAGTGCATTGTAGATTATTCGACACACGCAAGGCACAAGGAAACCAAATGCTGATCTACCGAACTCTGTAGACACCAATGGAGTCTCTCTAGAGTTAACCAACCCTGGGAACGGGTTTGATAACTTATCATTTAGAGGCAGCTGCTCTTTTATAAATAGTATCACCATAATTGAGAACGGGTAGAAAGGTTGACTGCCGAATCTGTTTCCTGCTGACTAGAGAGAGACTAGATCAGTTTCTGTAAAAAAAAAAAAAAAATGTAAAACATTTTAAATCTTAGTTTCTTTAACTAGCTCAGTCGTATGTTTAAGCAACAAAAAAAACAAAAACGTTAAATCACACCAAGGTCGTCATTATATGCCGGGACTCGTTGGATTTATAACACCATCCGATGAGTGAGGGAAGATGTAATCCAACTGAGACGACCAAGTATGAGTTTTAAAAAATCAGTAAGGGGTTTTTCCTGCACAACTGTAAAATCAGACTGTAGCCTTGTCACAGCCAGGTCAGCAGTCGGGGTAATTCCGTAACGTAATAGTGTCATCCGTATTTAGATGAGATCGAGACAAGATCGTTAACAACTATAGTGGTTGCTGTAATAGTGCTATTCCCAGGCCTAAAGCCTGATTGGTTTACGTTAACAATACATGTCTCATTGTAAACCAGGTTGCCAGTGTTCCTGGCCTTGACCCAAGCCTTGACCCAAGCATAATTTATTTAATGAATTATTTCTGAACAGGATAGTGGTTGCTGTAGTAATGCTATTCCCAGGCCTTAAAGCTGATTGGTTTATTATTTCTGAACAGGATAGTGGTTGCTGTAGTAATGCTATTCCCAGGCCTAAAGCCTTTACATGAGATCGATATACTGAACAATACATTTTCCATTCACACACAAAAAGCTTATTTTGTGCCCAAATTTGTTTACGTCCTTGTTATTGAGCATTTTTTTCTTTTGTGAAGGAAATCCATCCACCTGACAGGTGTGTCATATCAAGAAGCTGATTAAATAGCATGAACATTGACAAACTGATGTCCCAGCCTTAGTAGTCTAGTCATGGTAAAAACATGACGTCTGGCCTCCCGAGTGTCACAGCGGTCTAAGGCACTACTGTCTTTCTTTGGAATGCTCAGATGACACAATAAACAACAATATCTAACTTTAACTACCACAGTATCATGTTAAAGGGACATTTCACAATTACATAGTCATAATCTCAAGCACCACCCTAACATCAACATTTGTGAAAATGGCACATTTTTATGTTTTGCAGTAAAATATATAGAGGAATATGTGTTATATTTGATTTTTTTTGCAGTGAAATATATAGAGGAATATGTGTTTCCAATGACATCAGTGTGATTTTAACCAATTATCAGGAGGCATTGTTTACTAATTACCTACTAATTGGTTGATGATGTCATCACATATGTTGATGTTGGGGTGGTGCTTGATGAAGAATGTGTAGTATGTTTTTTTTAAATACATTATTTCCTGTTAAAGTAACGTATGTTCATGACTAACATGTAAAACAGTAGCATAGTCTATAGAGGCCTGTATACTGGGGGCTGAGTCTATATATAGTATATACTGGGGGCTGAGTCTATAAAGGCCTGTATACTGGGGGCTGAGTCTATATATAGTATATACTGGGGGCTGAGTCTATATATAGTATATACTAGGGGCTGAGTCAATATGTAGTATATACTGGGGGCTGAGTCTATATATAGTATATACTGGGGGCTGAGTCTATAAAGGCCTGTATACTGGGGGCTGAGTCTGTATATAGTATATACTGGGGGCTGAGTCTATATATAGTATATACTAGGGGCTGAGTCAATATGTAGTATATACTGGGGGCTGAGTCTATATGTAGTATATACTGGGGCTCAATGTCCCAAATGGTGCACTATTCCCTCTATAGTGCACTACATTTGACCATGGGCCCTATTCTGTAGTGCACTACTTTTGACTATGGGCCATAGTCTGTAGTGCACTGCATTTGTCCATGGGCCCTATTCTGTAGTGCACTGCATTTGTCCATGGGCCCTATGGGCTATTCTATTGAATACAAAATAAGTCCATAGACTCCAGTAGAATTCAGTTGTGGATATGTTTTATACCTGATTAAACTCAGTAGAAGGGCTGGTTTCTATTGACATAAAATGTATTGTTATGTCATGATATGGATGGAACCAGTGTTTTTTAGAATTTTGTTCTGTTCCGGAACAGTATAGATCCCTTTCGTTGACAGTTCTGGTTCTGTTCCTTGAAATTCCGGTTTTCTTTTCTGTTCCCTGAGCTGGTTCCAACCCCTGGTTTAGAACATTGTAAAGTATCCATTAATTAAATAATAAATGCTAACAAACTGTAATCTTCTTCTTCATTGAAGGTGGATGATGTTGGTAGATTGTCTTTATCCATGAAAAGTCAGTATTGTATCATGGTGATGATAAATCACAAGAATAAAAGATGCCAGATACTCACTGCATTGTTGGAATATTATAAACTGTCTGGTTTGAGCCCTGAATGCTGATTGGCTGACAGCCGTTGGTATATCAGACAGTATGACAAAACATGTATTTTTACTGCTCTAATTACATTGGAAACCAGTTTATAATAGCAATAAGGCACCTCGGAGGGTTGTGGTATATGGCCAATATACCTCCGCTAAGGACTGTATCCAGGCAGTCCGCTTTCAGTCGTGCATAAGGACAGCCCTTAGCCGTGGTATATTGGCCATGTTTGTATTGAATGGAGAGTGGTTGGGAAATTGTTTTGCACTCCGTGTAACGTTGTGCTGAAACACGAGAGAAGGTCGACAATCAACAGTCACTTTGAATCAGCAAAGTATATGAGAATGTCAGAACAGTTCCCACTGCAGCGGCAGATCTCTATGACTGAAGTGGTAGCAGGGAAGACTGTGGCAAGCGCTGAAAGAATCGAGGTGAGTGGCGTTTTCCTCAAACTTTTACTCCGCTACTCTTGGCTTTAGTAGGGTGGTCGGCACTCTGCTCTCCCCAGTCTACTCTTGGCTTTAGTAGGGTGGTCGGCACTCTGCTCTCCCCAGTCTACTCTTGGCTTTAGTAGGGTGGTCGGCACTCTGCTCTCCCCAGTCTACTCTTGGCTTTAGTAGGGTGGTCGGCACTCTGCTCTCCCCAGTCTACTCTTGGCTTTAGTAGGGTGGTCGGCACTCTGCTCTCCCCAGTCTACTCTTGGCTTTAGTAGGGTGGTCGGCACTCTGCTCTCCCCGGTCTGTCTATGGAGAGCGCTGCTCAAAGCGCTGAGTGCAATTTGTCAGCTTTGCCGTATTAAACTTGATACGTTTGACAAAAACACAATCTTAATGCATTAAAAATAATTGGTAATACCGTTTTAAAAGTACTTATCAACCACAATACTCAATTTTTTTACGTTCTGTTCTTCATCTCCCTTGCGACCCTTTCAGAAAAAATCACAATGAATCTATTTGTTTTGTTTGAGAGAGAATGTGAGGAGAGGAGAGGTGTGAGTGGGACTGGGAGGTGCATCTTGTGTTGATAGCAAGACCCAAGCCTGATGGAGAGGAGAGGTGTGAGAGGGACTGGGAGGTGCATCTTGTGTTGATAGCAAGACCCAAGCCTGATGGAGAGGAGAGGTGTGAGAGGGACTGGGAGGTGCATCTTGTGTTGATAGCAAGACCCAAGCCTGATGGAGAGGAGAGGTGTGAGAGGGACTGGGAGGTGCATCTTGTGTTGATAGCAAGACCCAAGCCTGATGGAGAGGAGAGGTGTGAGAGGGACTGGGAGGTGCATCTTGTGTTGATAGCAAGACCCAAGCCTGATGGAGAGGAGAGGTGTGAGAGGGACTGGGAGGTGCATCTTGTGTTGATAGCAAGACCCAAGCCTGATGGAGAGGAGAGGTGTGAGAGAGACTGGGAGGTGCATCTTGTGTTGATAGCAAGACCCAAGCCTGATGGAGAGGTGTGTGTGAGAGGGACTGGGAGGTGCATCTTGTGTTGATAGCAAGCCCCAAGCCTGATGGAGAGGAGAGGTGTGAGAGGGACTGGGAGGTGCATCTTGTGTTGATAGCAAGACCCAAGCCTGATGGAGAGGAGAGGTGTGAGAGGGACTGGGAGGTGCATCTTGTGTTGATAGCAAGACCCAAGCCTGATGGAGAGGAGAGGTGTGAGAGGGACTGGGAGGTGCATCTTGTGTTGATAGCAAGACCCAAGCCTGATGGAGAGGAGAGGTGTGAGAGGGACTGGGAGGTGCATCTTGTGTTGATAGCAAGACCCAAGCCTGACGGAGAGGAGAGGTGTGAGTGGGACTGGGAGGTGCATCTTGTGTTGATAGCAAGACCCAAGCCTGATGGAGAGGAGAGGTGTGAGAGGGACTGGGAGGTGCATCTTGTGTTGATAGCAAGACCCAAGCCTGATGGAGAGGAGAGGTGTGAGAGAGACTGGGAGGTGCATCTTGTGTTGATAGCAAGACCCAAGCCTGATGGAGAGGAGAGGTGTGAGAGAGACTGGGAGGTGCATCTTGTGTTGATAGCAAGACCCAAGCCTGATGGAGAGGAGAGGTGTGAGAGGGACTGGGAGGTGCATCTTGTGTTGATAGCAAGACCCAAGCCTGACGGAGAGGAGAGGTGTGAGAGGGACTGGGAGGTGCATCTTGTGTTGATAGCAAGACCCAAGCCTGATGGAGAGGAGAGGTGTGAGAGGGACTGGGAGGTGCATCTTGTGTTGATAGCAAGACCCAAGCCTGACGGAGAGGAGAGGTGTGAGAGGGACTGGGAGGTGCATCTTGTGTTGATAGCAAGACCCAAGCCTGATGGAGAGGAGAGGTGTGAGTGGGACTGGGAGGTGCATCTTGTGTTGATAGCAAGACCCAAGCCTGATGGAGAGGAGAGGTGTGAGAGGGACTGGGAGGTGCATCTTGTGTTGATAGCAAGCCCCAAGCCTGATGGAGAGGAGAGGTGTGTGTGGGACTGGGAGGTGCATCTTGTGTTGATAGCAAGACCCAAGCCTGACGGAGAGGAGAGGTGTGAGAGGGACTGGGAGGTGCATCTTGTGTTGATAGCAAGCCCCAAGCCTGACGGAGAGGAGAGGTGTGTGTGGGACTGGGAGGTGCATCTTGTGTTGATAGCAAGACCCAAGCCTGACGGAGAGGAGAGGTGTGAGAGGGACTGGGAGGTGCATCTTGTGTTGATAGCAATACCCAAGCCTGACGGAGAGGAGAGGTGTGAGTGGGACTGGGAGGTGCATCTTGTGTTGATAGCAAGACCCAAGCCTGATGGAGAGGAGAGGTGTGAGAGAGACTGGGAGGTGCATCTTGTGTTGATAGCAAGACCCAAGCCTGATGGAGAGGAGAGGTGTGAGAGAGACTGGGAGGTGCATCTTGTGTTGATAGCAAGACCCAAGCCTGATGGAGAGGTGTGTGTGAGAGGGACTGGGAGGTGCATCTTGTGTTGATAGCAAGCCCCAAGCCTGATGGAGAGGAGAGGTGTGAGAGGGACTGGGAGGTGCATCTTGTGTTGATAGCAAGACCCAAGCCTGATGGAGAGGAGAGGTGTGAGAGGGACTGGGAGGTGCATCTTGTGTTGATAGCAAGACCCAAGCCTGATGGAGAGGAGAGGTGTGAGAGGGACTGGGAGGTGCATCTTGTGTTGATAGCAAGACCCAAGCCTGATGGAGAGGAGAGGTGTGAGAGGGACTGGGAGGTGCATCTTGTGTTGATAGCAAGACCCAAGCCTGACGGAGAGGAGAGGTGTGAGTGGGACTGGGAGGTGCATCTTGTGTTGATAGCAAGACCCAAGCCTGATGGAGAGGAGAGGTGTGAGAGGGACTGGGAGGTGCATCTTGTGTTGATAGCAAGACCCAAGCCTGATGGAGAGGAGAGGTGTGAGAGAGACTGGGAGGTGCATCTTGTGTTGATAGCAAGACCCAAGCCTGATGGAGAGGAGAGGTGTGAGAGAGACTGGGAGGTGCATCTTGTGTTGATAGCAAGACCCAAGCCTGAGGGAGAGGAGAGGTGTGAGAGGGACTGGGAGGTGCATCTTGTGTTGATAGCAAGACCCAAGCCTGACGGAGAGGAGAGGTGTGAGAGGGACTGGGAGGTGCATCTTGTGTTGATAGCAAGACCCAAGCCTGACGGAGAGGAGAGGTGTGAGAGGGACTGGGAGGTGCATCTTGTGTTGATAGCAAGACCCAAGCCTGACGGAGAGGAGAGGTGTGAGAGGGACTGGGAGGTGCATCTTGTGTTGATAGCAAGACCCAAGCCTGATGGAGAGGAGAGGTGTGAGTGGGACTGGGAGGTGCATCTTGTGTTGATAGCAAGACCCAAGCCTGATGGAGAGGAGAGGTGTGAGAGGGACTGGGAGGTGCATCTTGTGTTGATAGCAAGCCCCAAGCCTGATGGAGAGGAGAGGTGTGTGTGGGACTGGGAGGTGCATCTTGTGTTGATAGCAAGACCCAAGCCTGATGGAGAGGAGAGGTGTGAGAGGGACTGGGAGGTGCATCTTGTGTTGATAGCAAGCCCCAAGCCTGACGGAGAGGAGAGGTGTGTGTGGGACTGGGAGGTGCATCTTGTGTTGATAGCAAGACCCAAGCCTGACGGAGAGGAGAGGTGTGAGAGGGACTGGGAGGTGCATCTTGTGTTGATAGCAATACCCAAGCCTGACGGAGAGGAGAGGTGTGAGTGGGACTGGGAGGTGCATCTTGTGTTGATAGCAAGACCCAAGCCTGATGGAGAGGAGAGGTGTGAGAGGGACTGGGAGGTGCATCTTGTGTTGATAGCAAGACCCAAGCCTGACGGAGAGGAGAGGTGTGAGTGGGACTGGGAGGTGCATCTTGTGTTGATAGCAAGCCCCAAGCCTGATGGAGAGGAGAGGTGTGAGTGGGACTGGGAGGTGCATCTTGTGTTGATAGCAAGCCCCAAGCCTGATGGAGAGGAGAGGTGTGAGTGGGACTGGGAGGTGCATCTTGTGTTGATAGCAAGACCCAAGCCTGATGGAGAGGAGAGGTGTGAGAGGGACTGGGAGGTGCATCTTGTGTTGATAGCAAGCCCCAAGCCTGATGGAGAGGAGAGGTGTGAGTGGGACTGGGAGGTGCATCTTGTGTTGATAGCAAGACCCAAGCCTGATGGAGAGGAGAGGTGTGAGTGGGACTGGGAGGTGCATCTTGTGTTGATAGCAAGACCCAAGCCTGATGGAGAGGAGAGGTGTGAGTGGGACTGGGAGGTGCATCTTGTGTTGATAGCAAGACCCAAGCCTGATGGAGAGGAGAGGTGTGAGAGGGACTGGGAGGTGCATCTTGTGTTGATAGCAAGACCCAAGCCTGATGGAGAGGAGAGGTGTGAGAGGGACTGGGAGGTGCATCTTGTGTTGATAGCAAGCCCCAAGCCTGATGGAGAGGAGAGGTGTGAGAGGGACTGGGAGGTGCATCTTGTGTTGATAGCAAGACCCAAGCCTGATGGAGAGGAGAGGTGTGAGAGGGACTGGGAGGTGCATCTTGTGTTGATAGCAAGACCCAAGCCTGATGGAGAGGAGAGGTGTGAGAGGGACTGGGAGGTGCATCTTGTGTTGATAGCAAGACCCAAGCCTGATGGAGAGGAGAGGTGTGAGAGGGACTGGGAGGTGCATCTTGTGTTGATAGCAAGACCCAAGCCTGATGGAGAGGAGAGGTGTGAGAGGGACTGGGAGGTGCATCTTGTGTTGATAGCAAGCCCCAAGCCTGATGGAGAGGTGTGTGTGAGAGGGACTGGGAGGTGCATCTTGTGTTGATAGCAAGACCCAAGCCTGATGGAGAGGAGAGGTGTGAGAGGGACTGGGAGGTGCATCTTGTGTTGATAGCAAGACCCAAGCCTGATGGAGAGGAGAGGTGTGAGTGGGACTGGGAGGTGCATCTTGTGTTGATAGCAAGACCCAAGCCTGATGGAGAGGAGAGGTGTGAGTGGGACTGGGAGGTGCATCTTGTGTTGATAGCAAGACCCAAGCCTGATGGAGAGGAGAGGTGTGAGAGGGACTGGGAGGTGCATCTTGTGTTGATAGCAAGACCCAAGCCTGATGGAGAGGAGAGGTGTGAGAGGGACTGGGAGGTGCATCTTGTGTTGATAGCAAGACCCAAGCCTGATGGAGAGGAGAGGTGTGAGAGGGACTGGGAGGTGCATCTTGTGTTGATAGCAAGACCCAAGCCTGATGGAGAGGAGAGGTGTGAGAGGGACTGGGAGGTGCATCTTGTGTTGATAGCAAGCCCCAAGCCTGATGGAGAGGTGTGTGTGAGAGGGACTGGGAGGTGCATCTTGTGTTGATAGCAAGACCCAAGCCTGACGGAGAGGAGAGGTGTGAGAGGGACTGGGAGGTGCATCTTGTGTTGATAGCAAGACCCAAGCCTGATGGAGAGGAGAGGTGTGAGAGGGACTGGGAGGTGCATCTTGTGTTGATAGCAAGACCCAAGCCTGACGGAGAGGAGAGGTGTGAGAGGGACTGGGAGGTGCATCTTGTGTTGATAGCAAGCCCCAAGCCTGATGGAGAGGAGAGGTGTGAGAGGGACTGGGAGGTGCATCTTGTGTTGATAGCAAGACCCAAGCCTGATGGAGAGGAGAGGTGTGAGAGGGACTGGGAGGTGCATCTTGTGTTGATAGCAAGCCCCAAGCCTGATGGAGAGGAGAGGTGTGAGAGGGACTGGGAGGTGCATCTTGTGTTGATAGCAAGCCCCAAGCCTGATGGAGAGGAGAGGTGTGAGAGGGACTGGGAGGTGCATCTTGTGTTGATAGCAAGCCCCAAGCCTGATGGAGAGGAGAGGTGTGAGAGGGACTGGGAGGTGCATCTTGTGTTGATAGCAAGACCCAAGCCTGATGGAGAGGAGAGGTGTGAGAGGGACTGGGAGGTGCATCTTGTGTTGATAGCAAGACCCAAGCCTGATGGAGAGGAGAGGTGTGAGAGGGACTGGGAGGTGCATCTTGTGTTGATAGCAAGACCCAAGCCTGATGGAGAGGAGAGGTGTGAGAGGGACTGGGAGGTGCATCTTGTGTTGATAGCAAGCCCCAAGCCTGATGGAGAGGAGAGGTGTGAGAGGGACTGGGAGGTGCATCTTGTGTTGATAGCAAGCCCCAAGCCTGACGGAGAGGAGAGGTGTGAGAGGGACTGGGAGGTGCATCTTGTGTTGATAGCAAGACCCAAGCCTGACGGAGAGGAGAGGTGTGAGAGGGACTGGGAGGTGCATCTTGTGTTGATAGCAAGACCCAAGCCTGATGGAGAGGAGAGGTGTGAGTGGGACTGGGAGGTGCATCTTGTGTTGATAGCAAGACCCAAGCCTGATGGAGAGGAGAGGTGTGAGAGGGACTGGGAGGTGCATCTTGTGTTGATAGCAAGCCCCAAGCCTGATGGAGAGGAGAGGTGTGAGAGGGACTGGGAGGTGCATCTTGTGTTGATAGCAAGACCCAAGCCTGATGGAGAGGAGAGGTGTGAGAGGGACTGGGAGGTGCATCTTGTGTTGATAGCAAGCCCCAAGCCTGATGGAGAGGAGAGGTGTGAGTGGGACTGGGAGGTGCATCTTGTGTTGATAGCAAGCCCCAAGCCTGATGGAGAGGTGTGTGTGAGTGGATACATTTTATCTAATTAATTGGTGCAATTGTTCTTTTTCAGATTTGTGAAGATTGGGTACACACTTGCACAACAGTCAACATGCACGAGGGAAAAAAAAGTTGCAAAATGTATCACAGAATTTCCGAAAAGCATCCACAAAATCAAGTAGAAATCAGAAAAGAATGTCGCGAAATGCTGTATTATGTTGGTAGATTGTCTTTATTGATGTCAGTATAGTCACTTTAAATAATGCCACTTTAATGTTTACATATCTTACATTACTCATCTCGTGTGTATATATACTGTATGTTATGCATCGTGCCTCTCGGTCATCTCATCCATATATTTATATTTACATATTCTTATTCAATCTCTTTACACTTGTGTGTATTGGGTAGTTGTTGTGAATTTGTTAGATTACTTGTTAGATATTACTGCACTGTCGGAACTAGAAGACAAGCATTTCGCTACACACGCATTAACATCTGCTAACCATGTGTGACCCATAGAAATATAATGTAATGATAGCTGTCTTGTTTTGGTTGAAATATCTATTTTCGTTTGTTTTGCCTGACTTCTTTCCGTCGGAGGCCGGTAAAACATGCACAATGACTACGCTGATACGACGCTCGCGAACATTTCCTGCAGCATCTCATAATCCAGACCAAACTCACTCGGAAAGTGGATACATTTTTCCCGCTGCTCTACGAGACCTCACCATTTCCAATTATTTTCAGCCAAACAATTAGCTACAGGAAATCAGTTCCAGGTAACCTATTGCTAATGATTATTATTTGTTTTAATGATGCTTGTAACACGGTCTGTAAACCAACGCATTCCAGGATGAAACCGCACTGGTTTCAGCGGCCTGGTTTTGTTGTTCCCCCAGCTAGTTAGCTGTTAGCCAGTTAGCAACACATCTCCCGTCCGACCCGTTTGTGTAGCTAGCTAGCTAACATGCTAACTTTATTTCAGGTTCACGGTTGAAGTGTGACTTTTATTTCATAGTTAGCCAGCTGTCGTGTCTTCACGAGTAAAATGACTGTACCGAGGAATTAGCTAACCGGCTGCTCCTTGTTTAGCCACAGGCGTTTTGGTAGGCCGTCATTGCAAATAAGAATTTGTTGTTAACTGATTTGCCTATTTAAATAAATAAAACAAATATTTGGTTTAGCTATTAAGGTAACCAGCTCGCAAAATTAGCAGGACTAAACGTTGCTAAACTAACGTTTACAGGTGTTGTCCCGCAAATCAACCTGCCAGAATTCAGCCCCCCCTAATTCGTGAACGCGCACGCACGCTATTCTACATTTTCTATTTCTAATTTCCTCAATTTTGTGTCTAGAGTCAAATACTTCCTGTGGCACACACTACTGGTCAACACGAGCCACCAAAATCCTGTAAAATACTTTATTTAGAACAAACTTCGCGTCAGGATATGCAACCGAAATTAATAAATAATGTATGTGTGTTATATTAAATATTCTATTAAACATGCCTTCTGGATGGTAGCGGGGTGAACAGGCAGTGGCTTGGGTGGTTGTCGTCCTTGATGATCTCTTGATGATTCCCCCCCCCCCCCACACGCATGTCACGTGTCCTACTTATATCAGTACATTCGTAACGACTTAAGGATGACACAACTTCTATTCGAAGTAAACCTTGTGTAGGAAATAAGCCATTACTTTTTGTTGTTGACCAAAATTGACACACTCATTGACCTCCATACAAAAACTCCCTGCTTGGTGGGCGAAACAACGAGAAAAACGCCACCTATTGGAGGGAGACAGATTTGCAGCCGCGTTGGGCCTCTCTTCCTCTTCCTCTCTGGGTATACTTTGTAAATAAAAGTATTTCTATAAGATATTATGTGATTTCTTTGTTTATTTGTTTATTTTTTCCAGACTAAATGCTCAACAATGTGTTCTGTGAGAAGTCCTATTAATTATTGTCCACAATTATCAATATATTTTATACTAGGTATCATACAAAGAATAACTAAAATATTTATATAAAATATTGTTATTTATTTGTTGTTTTTTTTCAAGTCTAAATGGTCAACAATGTGTGTCCTCCTATCATTTATTGCACCTTACACAATTATCTGTACGTTGCGCTGCAGTAACAGGTTCATTCTACCCAGGAACACTTCTAGTTTCCAAATCCACTGAGTTTACACCCACAGGAACACTTCTAGTTTCCAAGTCCACTGAGTTTACACCCACAGGAACACTTCTAGTTTCCAAGCCCACTGAGTTTACACCCCCAGGAACACTTCTAGTCTCCAAGTCCACTGAGTTTACACCCCCAGGAACACTTCTAGTTTACAAGTCCACTGAGTTTACATCCCCAGGAACACTTCTAGTTTCCAAGTCCACTGAGTTTACACCCCCAGGAACACTTCTAGTTTCCAAGTCCACTGAGTTTACACCCACAGGAACACTTCTAGTTTCCAAGTCCACTGAGTTTACACCCCTAGGAGCGTCTCTTTTTCCGTAATTTATATCTTGAAATTGGGGAGAAAAAGGGGGTAAAATACACACACAAAAAAACAATTCTAAACAACTTTTAACAATTTTCACTGAAAATTATACAAACACAGTGCGGATTTACAGTTTTTGCTGTTTGGTGCTGTCCTTGTTACCAAACTTTGTAGAATTTTCTGTGGAAATTGTTCAAATTAGTCCTTGTGCATGGAGTTGTATGGTTTGTTTAACTTTGTATTCATTGGTTTTTCATACATTTTAAAGTGACAACTCTGTGTCTACATCACTCTGTTACCTAGAATTAGGGGCAATTCCTAACTCAATATATATTCTTGTGTTGCCTAATAGCCTATAGGCGAATGTTTGAATAGGCTACTGAGGATGGGGTGGTCATTTCAATCACTGTATGTATCAATGTATCATATATTAGTAATGAATTTGAACTGAATATGCTTGTACTCAACGGCCACTGTTTTTCTTATTCACTTATGGCCTAATCTGACTGGCTGTTGCCGTCAATCCTATGTTTATTTTATGGAAAAAGGTTTTCTGCTGGACGGGATCTGTGGTTACCTAGCTTAGATACATTTTTGCTGTCTTTTCTGGAGCTATACCACGATCTAGGTTTGTGAAAATCACCCTGAATTATTTCGGTCTCCTCTTTTAGATCCACCTCTAGCCTACCATGTCTGAACCAGGTTCTGGTTGTGGTGTTCCAGCCCAGAGAAGCTCACAGCGGGGTCCAGAGTTGCTGTCAGTGAAGCTGGCGGACTGCAGTCAAACAGTGGAACTCAATGTGATTGTCAAAGAGGAGGAGGAGGAGAGAGAAATCAATGAGGGGGAGGAGGAAGAGCGAGAGGAGGACAGGGACTCTGTTGACTCAGGTAAATTCAGGCTAACATCCTCTTTGGTTCAGAGAGTTGAACAACCCAAAATAGCTATTGATTTTCTGGTTCATTAAGAAATGTAAACTTAGATATGTTTTTGGTTGTTAAGTCAATTAGAGCATGCCAATTTCAAGTTAATCTTTCAAAAAATATATATATTTCTGAATATTAGCTGGCTAACTCATTGATTCTGCTTTGTATTATAACCCTCAGGCTATCTGTATGTGTAAGAGGGAAGGCGAGTGTCTACCAACCATTTGGCAATGCATTGTAATTTCACAATGCCATGATCTATGTGCGATGCTATGCAACAAGCCCTTTGCAAAGTATTTCTTTCAGTACTCTGTTAATCCAAATGAATGTTGAATCCTGCGTTGGTAAGCTTAAAGCCTTTGTTTCTTCAGTTTCTTCAGTTTCTGACCATATGTATGTTCATATTCTTACAGGAGAGATCCCCAACCCAAACTCAGTCAACAAACCCAGTTCCACAGCATCAAGACTACCTGGACATGGGAGTTATTCGTGCCCTCAATGTGAGAAGAGTTTCAGTTCCTCCACTATTCTAAAGAATCATCAAAGAGTACACACTGGAGAAAAACCTTTCCACTGCTCTGCATGTGGGAAGAGTTTCAGTGAGAAAGTAAACCTTAAGAGACACGAGAGAGTACATAGTGGAGAGAAGCCTTACCACTGCACCCAATGCGGGAAGAGCTTCAATCATTCTGGAAGCCTTAAGGAACACCAAAGAGTACATACAGGGGAGAAACCTTACCACTGTGCTCTTTGTAGGAAGCATTTCAGTCAGCCAGGAAGCCTTAAGAAACACCAGAGAATTCACACAGGGGAGAAACCTTACCACTGCTCACAGTGTGGAAAGAATTTTCGTTTTGCAGGAGACCTAAAGAGTCACCAGAGATCACACAGTGGAGAGAAGCCTTACCACTGTTCTCAGTGTGGTGAGGGATTCACTCAGCTCAGACGTCTTAAACGTCATCAGAGGATACACATTGGAGGGAAGCCTGTCTGTGTTTTAAATGTGATTGTCAAAGAGGAGGAGGTTGAGAGGGAAATCAAAGAGGAGGAAAAGCGAGAAGTTGAGGAAAAGGACAATAGTGGTATAGTTGAACCAGATACATCAACATTACCTGGTTGTAGTCTTTACCCCTGCCATCAATGTGGGAAGAGTTTCCGTTCCTCAAGTAATCTACAGAATCATCAAAAAGTACACGCTGGAGAAAAGCCTTACCACTGCTCTGAGTGTGGGGAGGGATTCACTCAGCTACTACGTCTTAAAAGTCATCAGATAATACACAATGGAGGGAAGCCTGTTTGTGCGTTAAATGTGATTGTCAAAGAGGAGGAGGTTGAGAGGGAAATCAAAGAGGAGGAAAAGCGAGAAGTTGAGGAAGAGGAGGACAATAGTAGTGTAGTTGACCCAGATACACCAAGACTGCCTGATCGTGGTCGTTACCCATGCCATCAATGTGGGAAGAGTTTCCGTTCCTCAAGTAATCTAAAGAATCATCAAAGAGTACACACAGGAGAGAAACCTTACCACTGCTCCCAATGTGGGAGGGGTTTCAGTGAGAAGGTAAATCTTAAGAGACATGGCAAAGTACATAGTGGAAAGAAGCCATATCACTGCACCCAATGTGAGAAGAGCTTTAATTATTCAGGAAGCCTTAAGGAACACCAGAGAATACATACCGGGGAGAAGCCTTACCACTGCTCTCTATGTGGTAAAAGTTTCAGTCAGCCAGGAAACCTTAAGAAACATCAGAGAATACATACAGGGGAGAAGCCTTACCACTGCTCTCTTTGCGGTAAGAGTTTCAGTCAGCCAGGAAACCTTAAGAAACATCAGAGAGTACATACAGGCGAGAAGCTTTACCACTGCTCTCATTGTGGGGGAGGTTTCACTCAGCTAAGAAGTCTTAAAAGTCATGAGAAAATACACATTGGAGGGAAGCCTGCCTGTGCTTTCAATGTGATTGTCAAGGAGGAGGAGGAGGAAGAAAATAAAGAAGTTGAGGGAGAGGAGTGTGACGTGAAATAAAGGTTTAGTGAGAATAGATAAGCAACTCTATAGTTATTGAAATTCACACCTCTCCTTGCAATTGCATCTTCTGTGACAGCATGGTCATGGGCAGCACCATTATTTATTTAGATGAGATCGAGACAAGATCGTTAACAACTATAGCGGTTGCTGTAATAGTGCTATTCCCAGGCCTAAAGCCTGATTGGTTTACGTTAACAATACATGTCTCATTGTAAACCAGGTTGCCAGTCCGGGCCTAAGCCTGTGTTCCTGGCCTTGACCCAAGCATAATTTATTTAATGAATTATTTCTGAACAGGATACCACCTCCTAATGTGCTACAGTGTGTACAGTCTGAACAAGATACCACCTAATGTGCTACAGTGTGTACAGTCTGAACAGGTACAAAGCCAAGGTTGGTGATTTACTGCTACCTGCAGTTATGGAATGTTATCTCAGGACTATAAATTAATTGGTTGACTCCTCCTCCTGACCTCCTCCTGGCCTGGATGGAATTATACGACCTGGATATAGTGCACTACATTTGACCATGATTTTGGAATGAGATGTTGGACGAGCAGGTGTCCACGTACACTACATCGGTTGCCACTACAAACGTATCTTCCTTTATCTACTACCAAACATAGAAACGCGCCATTTTCACATCTGCTGATGTTGGGTTGGTGCTTGAGATTATGAATATGTAGTAGAATGTTTTTGAAATGTCCCTTTAAAGGTACGTATGCCCATGTACACGACTAACATTTAAATGTAAAACAGTTGACAGTAGCATAATCTATATTTGACTTGAGCTGAATACTGGGGCTGAGTCTATATATAGTATATACTGGGGGCTGAGTCTATATAGTATATACTGGGGGCTGAGTCTATATAGTATATACTGGGGGCTGAGTCTATATATAGCATATACTGGGGGCTGAGTCTATATATAGTATATACTGGGGGCTGAGTCTGTATATAGTATATACTGGGGGCTGAGTCTGTATATAGTATATACTGGGGGCTGAGTCTGTATATAGTATATACTGGGGGCTGAGTCTATATATAGTATATACTGGGGGCTGAGTCTGTATATAGTATATACTGGGGGCTGAGTCTGTATATAGTATATACTGGGGGCTGAGTCTATATATAGTATATACTGGGGGCTGAGTCTGTATATAGTATATACTGGGGGCTGAGTCTATATATAGTATATACTGGGGGCTGAGTCTATATATAGTATATACTGGGGGCTGAGTCTGTATATAGTATAGACTGGGGGCTGAGTCTGTATATAGTATATACTGGGGGCTGAGTCTGTATATAGTATATACTGGGGGCTGAGTCTATATATAGTATATACTGGGGGCTGAGTCTGTATATAGTATATACTGGGGGCTGAGTCTGTATATAGTATATACTGGGGGCTGAGTCTATATATAGTATATACTGGGGGCTGAGTCTGTATATAGTATATACTGGGGGCTGAGTCTATATATAGTATATACTGGGGGCTGAGTCTATATATAGTATATACTGGTGGCTGAGTCTATATGTAGTATATACTGGGGGCTGAGTCTATATATAGGATATACTGGGGGCTGAGTCTATATATAGTATATACTGGGGGCTGAGTCTATATATAGTATATACTGGGGGCTGAGTCTATATATATTATATACTGGGGCTGAGTCTATATATAGTATATACTGGGGGCTGAATGTCCCAAATGGCGCGCTATTCACCCTGTAGTGCACTACTTTCGACTATGGGCCCTATTCTGTAGTGCACTACATTTGACTATGTGCCCTATTCTGTAGTGCACTACATTTGACTATGGGCCCTATTCTGTAGTGCACTGCATTTGACCATGGGCCCTATTCTGTAGTGCACTGCATTTGACTATGGGCCCTATTCTGTAGTGCACTACTTTTGACTATGGGCCCTATTCTGTAGTGCACTACTTTTGACTATGGGCCCTATTCTGTAGTGCACTGCATTTGTCCATGGGCCCTATTCTGTAGTGCACTGCAGTTGTCCATGGGCCCTATTCTGTAGTGCACTGCATTTGACAATGGGCCATAGTCTGTAGTTCACTGCATTTGTCCATGGGCCCTATTCTGTAGTGCACTGCAGTTGTCCATGGGCCCTATTCTGTAGTGCACTGCATTTGTCCATGGGCCCTATTCTGTAGTGCACTGCATTTGTCCATGGGCCCTATTCTGTAGTGCACTACATTTGTCCATGGGCCCTATTCTGTAGTGCACTACATTTGTCCATGGGCCCTATTCTGTAGTGCACTACATTTGTCCATGGGCCCTATTCTGTAGTGCACTACATTTGTCCATGGGCCCTATTCTGTAGTGCACTACATTTGTCCATGGGCCCTATTCTGTAGTGCACTACATTTGTCCATGGGCCCTATTCTGTAGTGCACTGCATTTGTCCATGGGCCCTATTCTGTAGTGCACTACAGTTGTCTATGGGCCCTATTCTGTAGTGCACTACAGTTGTCCATGGGCCCTATTCTGTAGTGCACTACATTTGTCCATGGGCCCTATGGTCTATTCTATTGAATACAAAATAAGTCCATAGACTCCAGTAGAATTCAGTTGTGGATATGTTTTATACCTGATTAAACTCAGTAGAAGGGCTGGTTTGTATTGACATAAAATGTATTGTTATGTCATGATCTGGATGGAACCGGTGTTTTTTAGAATTTTGTTCTGTTCCGGAACCGTATAGATCCCTTTCGTTGACAGTTCTGGTTCTGTTCCTTGAAATTCCGGTTTTCTTTTCTGTTCCCTGAACTGGTTCCAACCCCTGGTTTAGAATATTGTAAAGTATCCATTAATTAAATAATAAACGCTAACAAACTGTAATCTTCTTCTTCATTGAAGGTGGATGATGTTGGTAGATTGTCTTTATCCATGAAAAGTCAGTATTGAATCATGGTGATGATAAATCACAAGAATAAAAGATGCCAGACATTAATTGTTGGAATAATATAACATGACACTGCAGGCCTGTGTAGGATTATCTACATTACACACAGTCTCTTCTCTACTCGTTCATCTGCCC
Source organism: Oncorhynchus clarkii lewisi (assembly GCF_045791955.1). Lineage (NCBI taxonomy): Eukaryota > Metazoa > Chordata > Actinopteri > Salmoniformes > Salmonidae > Oncorhynchus > Oncorhynchus clarkii. The sequence goes on from NW_027258493.1 coordinate 37,779, forward strand.
AGCGAAGAGGCTACTCTGGTGAATGTCTGTGATGAATAAAGAGTGGTGCTCGTTTAATAAAGTTAGATCAACGCTTAATACAGTTAGATCAACGTTTAATAAAGTTAGATCAAAATCAAATTTTCGAGCTCTACCCAGTAGATTTTGCGGTGACGTAGTGTCCCCATGAGTGACAGAACACTGAGCCAATCACGGAGCAACTAGAGAACATTACCAAACCCCTATGCTTCGTATATTCCGCTGGCTGTCCCACCACCACAGAAGGCACTGAGCTAGGCTGAAACACCTGCATTTTGGAGCTGCCTTACTCAAGAAAGCAAAAAATGAGACTAAGTTTGTATGTGGCTTTATTAACTCAATGTTTTATTTATTTATTTGACATTGTTTGCAAACTGAAATGTGACATGTATTAATGCCAAAATAACATGCAAAACAGGCAACAATAAAAATATATATATATATATATACACATACAGTACCAGTCAACAGTTTGGACACACCTACTCATTCCAGGGTTTTTATTTATGTTTACTATTTTCTACATTGTATAATAATAATGAAGACACCAAAACTATGAAATAGCACATATGGAATCATATAGTAACAAAAGAAGTGTTAAACAAATCAAAATATATCTTATATTTGAGATTCTTCAAAAAGAACGCAGCACAACTATGCAGTTACCCATACTTGGGACTGGGCAAAAACTCCCTATTTTCAGCCACAGACTAAAAAAAAAAAATGTATCTGTCAGATGGCCAAAATATGCACAACTACAACAGCAGATATGACACTCACAAACATGTATTGCAGTGCTCCATTAATCCAGACCAGACACAGTCAGCAGGGTTAGGGGGTCATGGCAGCAACACACTAGCTGTATCCTATCCACATTAAGACTTCAGGTTTTCGGAATTTGATTTCAAAATAAAAGTCAGGGGATAAACTTTTTTTGCAGCTTTGCATAGGACATAATGTTAAAATGATGTTAAAAAAAAAAAACAATTAGACCAGCAACACTGTATTATTCAGTGCCCCATGAAATGACACCATATGTACACTGAGTGGACACAACATTAGAAACACCTTCCTGATATTGAGTTGCACCCCCTTTTGCCCTCAGAACAGCCTCAATTTGTCAGGTAATGGACTCTACAAGGTGTCGAAAGCCTTCTATAGGGATGCGGAGCCATGTTGAATCCAATGCTTCCCACAGTTGTGTGAAGTTGGCTGGATGTCCTTTGGGTGATGGAGCATTCTTTATCTACACACAATACCGCATAACGACAAAGCGAGAATAGGTTTTTAGACATTTTTGCAAATGTATTAAAAATAAAATACAGAAATAGCTTATTTACATAAATATTAATCCTTGAGATGTTTCGACAACTTGGAGTCCACCTGTTGATTGATTGGACATGATTTGGAAAGGCACACACCTGTCTATATAAGGTCCCACAGTTGACAGTGCATGAGAGAGCAAAAAACAAGCCCTGAGCTCGAAGGAATTGTCCATAGAGCTCCGAGACAGGATTCTGTCGAGACATACATCTGGGGAAGGGTACCAAAACATTTCTGCAGCATTGAAGGTCCCCGAGAACACAGTGGCCTCCATCATTCTTAAATGGATGAAGTTTGGAACCATCAAGACTCTTCCTAGAGCTGGCCACCCAGCCAAACTGACAACCATCTCTGCTGCACTACACCAATCAGGCCTTTATGGTAGAGTGGCCAGACAGGATGCCACTCCTCAGTAAAAGGCACATGACAGCCTGCTTGGAGTTGGCACCTAAAGGTCTCTCAGACCATGAGAAACAAGATTCTCTGGTCTGATGAAACCAAGATTGAACTCTTTGGCCTGAATGCCAATCGTCACGTCTGGAGGAAACCTGGCAGCATCCCTACGGTGAAGCATGGTGGTGGCAGCATCATGCTGTGGGGATGTTTGTCAGCGGCAGGGACTGGGAGACTAGTCAGGATCGAGGGACAGATGAACGGAGCAATGTATAGAGAGATCCCAATGAAAACCTGCTCCAGATCACTCAGGACTTCAGTCCGGGGTTGAAGGTTCACCTTCCAACAGGTCAACAACCATAAGCACACAGCTGAGACAAAGCAGGAGTGGCAACGGGACAAGTCTCTGAATGTCCTTGAGTGGCCCAGCCAGAGCACGGACTTTAACCCGATTGACCGTCTCTGGAGAGACCTGAAAATAGCAGTGCAGCGACGCTCCCCATCCAACCTGACAGAGATTGAGAGGATCGGCAGAGAAGAATGTGAGAAACTCCCAAATACAGGTGTGCCAAGCTTGTAGCATCAAACCCAAGAAGACACGAGGCTGTAATCGCTGCCAAAAATGCTTCAACAAAGTACTGATTAAAGGGTCTGAATACTTATGTCAATGTATTATTTACGTTTTTTAGTTTTAATAAATGTGCACAATTTTCTAGAAACCTGTTTTTGCTTTGTCATTATGGGGTATTATGTGTAAATTGATGTGGGAAAAGTCAAAGGGTCTGAATACTTTTCCGAAGGATCTGTACACAATCCATGTCTCAATTGTCTCAAGGCATCAAATTTCTTCTTTAACTTGTCTCCTCCCCTTCATCTAAACTGATTGAAGTGGATTTAACAAGTGACATCAATAAGGGTTCATAGCTTTCACCCGATTTCACCTGGATTTATTTCACCAGTCTATGTAGGCCGTCATTGAAAAATAAGAATTTGTTCTCAACTGACTTGCCTAGTTAAATAAAGGTTACACGTGTCAAATTTCACCTGGATTTATTTCACCAGTTTTTGTCATGGAAAGAGCAGGTGTTCCTAATGTTTTGTACAATATATTGGGTGCAGTAAAAGGCCAGCAACACGCCATATAATTGAGTCTCCCATGAAATGGTACCCTATATACATTCTACAGACCCTACTGAGGATTCCCTAGTGCAGCACCTAGAATAGTTTTCACTCTACCAGCCAATATGTATTTCATATACCGGGTCTGGGCTCGGGGGCCTGATGGGTGTCACACTTTTCCCCTATCCCTAGCGTTTAGACACTTTTCCCCTATCCCTAGCGTTTAGACACTTTTCCCCTATCCCTAGCGTTTAGACACTTTCCCCCTAACCCCAGCGTTTAGACACTTTCCCCCTATCCCTAGCGTTTAGACACTTTTCCCCTAACCCTAGCGTTTAGACACTTTTCCCCTATCCCTAGCGTTTAGACACTTTTCCCCTAACCCTAGCGTTTAGACACTTTTCCCCTAACCCTAACGTTTAGACACTTTTCCCCTAACCCTAGCGTTTAGACACTTTCCCCCTATCCCCAGCGTTTAGACACTTTTCCCCTATCCCTAGCGTTTAGACACTTTTCCCCTATCCCTAGCGTTTAGACACTTTCCCCCTATCCCTACCCTTTAGACACTTTTCCCCTATCCCTAGCGTTTAGACACTTTCCCCCTATCCCCAGCGTTTAGACACTTTCCCCCTATCCCCAGCGTTTAGACACTTTTCTCCTAACCCTAGCGTTTAGACACTTTTCCCCTATCCCTAGCGTTTAGACACTTTTCCCCTATCCCTAGCGTTTAGACACTTTTCCCCTATCCCTAGCGTTTAGACACTTTCCCCCTATCCCCAGCGTTTAGACACTTTCCCCCTATCCCCAGCGTTTAGACACTTTTCTCCTAACCCTAGCGTTTAGACACTTTTCCCCTATCCCTAGCGTTTAGACACTTTTCCCCTATCCCTAGCATTTAGACACTTTCCCCCTATCCCTAGCGTTTAGACACTTTTCCCCTATCCCTAGCGTCTAGACACTTTCCCCCTATCTCTAGCGTCTAGACACTTTCCCCCTATCCCCAGCGTTTAGACACTTTCCCCCTATCCCTAGCGTTTAGACACTTTTCCCCTATCCCTAGCGTTTAGACACTTTTCCCCTATCCCTAGCGTTTAGACACTTTCCCCCTATCCCCAGCGTTTAGACACTTTCCCCCTATCCCTAGCGTTTAGACACTTTTCCCCTATCCCCAGCGTTTAGACACTTTTCTCCTAACCCTAGCGTTTAGACACTTTTCCCCTATCCCTAGCGTTTAGACACTTTCCCCCTATCCCTAGCGTCTAGACACTTTCCCCCTATCTCTAGCGTCTAGACACTTTTCCTCTATCCCTAGCGTTTAGACACTTTCCCCCTATCCCTAGCGTTTAGACACTTTTCCCCTATCCCTAGCGTTTAGACACTTTTCCCCTATCCCTAGCGTTTAGACACTTTCCCCCTATCCCCAGCGTTTAGACACTTTCCCCCTATCCCCAGCGTTTAGACACTTTCCCCCTATCCCTAGCGTTTAGACACTTTTCCCCTATCCCTAGCGTTTAGACACTTTTCTCTATATCACAACTAAATACAGGTTATTGACACCTTTCTACTATTACATGGGGGGACTTTATTTTTTGAAAATTTCCGAAATTCCGTGACCCGGAAGTACTTCATTAATGTTGCTGACGAGACGCTGACGTCGAGACGCAGGTGGATGATTGATTCTGCTTGCGCTCTCACTGGATCTCATCAACCAAACAAGTAGCCAAAGGAAATCAGTATCAAGTAGCCTACTGCTAACATTTTAAATGTGAGCTTGTAAATTTGGTCTGTAAACTAACGCATTCCGTGAATCGTTAGTGGTTGCCGCGGCCTGTCTTTGTTGTTATCCAAACTAGCTAGAACAACACTCCAATCCAACCCGTTTGTGTAGCTAGCTAACTAAATTCAGTGAGAGTTGAAGTGTGCCTTTTATTTTATATTTAGTCATCTATCATTGCATTGTGAGTAAAATGTCTAGCGAGGAATAAGCTAGCTGGCGACTAGCTAGGTAGTTAGCTAGCTAAATTATCTTGACCACAACCGTTGCTAAACTAATTGGCTACCGGTTTGTGTTAATCCCTGTTGGACGGGATGAGTTGTTAGCTATTTTAGCTACATATATATTTTTGGAACTATCCCACGATCAAGGTTAGTGAAAATCCCCCAGAACTTGTTGAGGTCTCCTCTTTTAGATCCACCTCTAGCCGACCATGTCTGAGCCGGGTTCTGGCTGTGGTGATCCGGCCCAGAGAAGCTCACAACAGGGTCCAGAAGTGGTGTCAGTGAAGCTGGAGGACTGCAGTCAAACACTGGAACTCAATGTGATTGTGAAAGAGGAGGAGGAGAGAGAAATCAAGGAGGAAGAAACCAGTGACTCAGGTAAATTCAAGCTAACAACATTGTTTGTTTTAGAGTGCTATACAAATCAGGATCAATGAGCTAATTTTAATAAACAACCCCACATTACAGTTGATTTTCTGGTACATTAAGAAATCTAAACTTTTATGTGTGTTTTGGGTTGTTGAGTCAAATTAGACCATGCCAATATCAAGCTTCAAGTTGTTTCTGAATATTTAGGCAAGTTTGTATTTATTATGGATCCTCATTAGCTGCTGCCTTGGCAAAATGAAGGCAGTTACACATTTTAAAAACATTACAATACATTCACAACAGATTTCACAACATCTTACGCGTGTTCCCTCAGGCCTCTACTCCACTACCACATATCTACAACATATTGTGTTCCCTCAGGCCTCTACTCCACTACCACATATCTACAACATATTGTGTTCCCTCAGGCCTCTACTCCACTACCACATATCTACAACATATTGTGTTCCCTCAGGCCTCTACTCCACTACCACATATCTACAACATATTGTGTTCCCTCAGGCCTCTACTCCACTACCACATATCTACAACATATTGTGTTCCCTCAGGCCTCTACTCCACTACCACATATCTACAACATATTGTGTTCCCTCAGGCCTCTACTCCACTACCACATATCTACAACATATTGTGTTCCCTCAGGCCTCTACTCCACTACCACATATCTACAACATATTGTGTTCCCTCAGGCCTCTACTCCACTACCACATATCTACAACATATTGTGTTCCCTCAGGCCTCTACTCCACTACCACATATCTACAACATATTGTGTTCCCTCAGGCCTCTACTCCACTACCACATATCTACAACATATTGTGTTCCCTCAGGCCTCTACTCCACTACCACATATCTACAACATATTGTGTTCCCTCAGGCCTCTACTCCACTACCACATATCTACAACATATTGTGTTCCCTCAGGCCTCTACTCCACTACCACATATCTACAACATATTGTGTTCCCTCAGGCCTCTACTCCACTACCACATATCTACAACATATTGTGTTCCCTCAGGCCTCTACTCCACTACCACATATCTACAACATATTGTGTTCCCTCAGGCCTCTACTCCACTACCACATATCTACAACATATTGTGTTCCCTCAGGCCTCTACTCCACTACCACATATCTACAACATATTGTGTTCCCTCAGGCCTCTACTCCACTACCACATATCTACAACATATTGTGTTCCCTCAGGCCTCTACTCCACTACCACATATCTACAACATATTGTGTTCCCTCAGGCCTCTACTCCACTACCACATATCTACAACATATTGTGTTCCCTCAGGCCTCTACTCCACTACCACATATCTACAACACAAAATACCTGTGTGCATGTGTCTATGATTGCTGCTTCACAGTCCCAGCTGTTCAACAGGGGGTATTGTTTTTATATCCTTTGTTAAATTAATTCAGTGAAATACGGAAACCGTTCCGTATTTTATCTAACGGGTGGCATCCCTAAGCCTAAATATTGCTGTTACATTGCACAACCTTCAATGTTATGTCATAATTATGTCAAATTCTGGCAAAATTAATTCGCAACGAGCCAGGCGGCCCACTCTGTTGCATATACCCTGACTCTGTGTGCAATGAACGCAAGAGAAGTGACACAATTTCCCTTGTTTAATATTGCCTGCTAACATGAATTTCTTTTAACTAAATATGCAGGTTTAAAAAAATATATACTTCTGTGTATTGATTTTAAGAAAGGCATTGATGTTTATGCTTAGGTACATTCGTGCAACGATTGTGCTTTTTTTTCGCAAATGCGCTTTTGTTAAATCATCCCCCATTTGGCGAAGTTGGCTGTCTTTGTTAGGAAGAAATGGTCTTCACACAGTTCGCAACGAGCCAGGCGGCCCAAACTGCTACATATACCCTGACTCTGTTGCACAGAACGCAAGAGAAGTGACACAATTTCCCTAGTTAAAAAAAATTCATGTTAGCAGGAAATATTAACTAAATATGCAGGTTTAAAAATATAGACTTGTGTTTTGATTTTAAGAAAGGCATTGATGTTTATGTTTGGGTACATTCATGCAACGATTGTGCTTTTTTCGCAAATGCGCTTGTTAAATCATCCGTTTGGCGAAGTAGGCTGTGATTCAATGATAAATTAACAGGCACCGCATCGATTATATGCAACGCAGGACAAGCTAGTTAAACTAGTAATATCATCAACCATGTGTAGTTAACTAGTGATTATGTTAAGATTGATTGTTTTTTATAATAGGTTTAATGCTAGCTAGCACCTTGGCTCCTCGCTGTACTCACATAACAGGTAGTCAGCCTGCCACGCAGTTTCCTCGTGGAGTGCAATGTAATCGGCCATTCCGATTAATCGGTCGACCTCTAGTATGCATGAGTGTCCGAGCTGTGTGCCAGTAGTTTAAACAGACAGCTCGGTGCTTTCAACACCTCTCACAAATACAAGTAGTGATAAAGTCAATCTCTCCTCCACTTTGAGCCAGGAGAGATTGACATGCATATTATTAATGCTCTCTGTGCACATCCAAGGGCCAGCCGTGCTGCCCTGTTCTGAGCCAATTGCAATTTTTCGAAGTCCATTTTTGTGGCACCTGACCACACGACTGAACAGTATTCAGGTGCGACAAAACTAGGGCCTGTAGGACCTGCCTTGTTGATAGTGTTGTTAAGAATGAAGAGCAGTGCTTTATTAAGGACAGACTTCTCCCCATCTTAGCTACTGTTGTATCAATGTGTTTTGACCATGACAGTTTACAATCCAGGGTTACTCCATGCAGTTTAGTCTCCTCAACCTGCTCGATTTCCACATGATTCATTACAAGATTTTGTTGAGGTTTAGGGTTTAGTTAATGATTTGTCCCAAATACAATGCTTTTGGTTTTTGATTCCTTACCACCTATTCTGAAACTCTCCTTCCAGACTCATATCAAACATATCCAATCTAAAATCAAATCTAGAGTCGGCTTTCTATTCCGCTACTAAGCCTCCTTCACTCACGCCGCCAAACTTACCCTAGTAAAACTGACTATCCTACCGATCCTCGACTTCGGCGATGTCATCTACAAAATAGCTTCCAATACTCTACTCAGCAAACTGGATGCAGTTTATCACAGTGCCATCCGTTTTGTTACTAAAGCACCTTATACCACCCACCACTGCGACCTGTATACTCTAGTCGGCTGGCCCTCGCTACATATTCGTCGCCAGACCCACTGGCTCCAGGTCATCTACAAGTCCATGCTAGGTAAAGCTCCGCCTTATCTCAGTTCACTGGTCACGATGGCAACACCCACCCGTAGCACGCGCTCCAGCAGGTGTATCTCACTGATCATCCCTAAAGCCAACACCTAATTTGTCCGCCTTTCGTTCCAGTTCTCTGCTGCCTGTGACTGGAACGAATTGCAAAAATCGCTGAAGTTGGAGACTTCTCTCCCTCACCAACTTCAAACATCTGCTATCTGAGCAGCTAACCGATCGCTGCAGCTGTACATAGTCTATCGGTAAATAGCCCACCCAATTTTACCTACCTCATCCCCACACTGTTTATATTTCTTTACTTTTCTGCTCTTTTGCACACCAGTATCTCTACCTGTACATGACCATCTGATCATTTATCACTCCAGTGTTAATCTGCAAAATTGTAATTATTCGCCTACCTCCTCATGCCTTTTGCACACAATGTATATAGACTCTCTTTTTTTTCTACTGTGTTATTGACTTGTTAATTGTTTACTCCATGTGTAACTCTGTGTTGTCTGTTCACACTGCTATGCTTTATCTTGGCCAGGTCGCAGTTGCAAATGAGAACTTGTTCTCAACTGGCCTACCTGGTTAAATAAAGGTGAAATAAAAAATAAAATAAAAAAACTAACTCTTTGTAAGTGTTGCTGTTATTTCAGACGCTGTGGTAGCTGACGTGTGTAGTGTTGAGTCATCCTCATACATAGACACACTGGCTTTACTCAAAGTCAATTAGACCATGCCAATATCAAGCTTAAAGTTATTTCTGAATATTTAGGCAAGTTAGCTGGCTAACTCATTGATCCTGCTTTGTAGTATAAACCCTCAGGCTTCTGAATGTGGGAGGATGAGCGCCAAAACAAATTACTGTCCAGTACTCACCAGTGTGCAATGCATTGTAATTTATCTCTGTGTGATGCAAAGCAACAAGCCCCTTGTAAAGTCTGTTATTGCTCTGTTAATGTACACGCCCTCCAGCTCACATCCCACCAAATTCATGTTGAATCTTGTATTTTTAAACCCAAAAGCCTTTGTTTCTGCTCTTTCTGGTTCTTACCCCATATGTGTTTATATTCTCACAGGAAAGAGCTCCAACCCAGACTCAGACAGCAAGCCCAGTCCCACACCATCAGGAAACCGCAGACAGAAGCCCCAACCCTGCTGTAGCGACAGTTTTATTTATCCAACTCGCCACAAATCACACCAACAAACTCCCAAAATAAATAAGACTTACCTTTGCCGTCAATGTGGGAAGAGTTTTCAGACACCAAGCAAGCTAAAGGCTCACCAGAGAATGCACATTGGAGAGAATCCTTACCCCTGCTCCCAGTGTGAGAAGAGCTTCAATCATTCAGGAAGACTTAAGGACCATCAAAGAGTACATACTGGGGAGAAGCCTTACCACTGCTCTCTTTGTGGGAAGAGTTTCAGTCAGTTAGGAAACCTGAAGACTCATCAGAAAAATCACAAGCCTTACCACTGCTCACAATGTGGGAAGAGTTTCAGTGAGAAAGTAAAACTTACGGGACACGAGAGAGTACATAGCGGAGAGAAACCTTACCACTGTACCCAATGTGGGAAAAGCTTCAATTATTATTCAGTACTTGAGGAACATCAAAGAGTACATACAGGGGAGAAGCCTTACCACTGCACACTTTGTGGGAAGAGTTTCAGTTGGGCAACAAACATAAGGAATCATCAGTTAAGACACATTGGAGAGAAACCTACATGTACTCTCAATGTGATTGTCAAAGAAGAGGAGGGCGAACAGAGACACATTAAGGCAGAAGAGCGAGAAGTTGAGGTAGAGGAGAGAAAGGTGAAGGAGCTAACTCCATAGGAATTGCATTGCACAGGGGGGGGGACACGAAGTGCAGCTGGATATATACGACACAGTCCCTTTCAAAAACGAAACATATATTTGGTTGGTGGAGACCTTAATGAATTATTTCCAACCTACTTTAACTGAGGAGACAGGTCCCACAGACAGGGTCTACAGACAGGTAGCCCAATATTTTCAACATTGTAGTTTTCAATATTGGTCCTAAAAAGTTGTCTTTGAAGCAATTTTCTTTCCATAAGTAACGTATTGCATTTTCTTATTAGCACAAAGGTGGCCATTGATTAAAATGGAATATTTTAAATCAGTTATTGACGTTGAAATGCAGGCTTTTATGTTGAAGTTTTTTTTATATAGACATTTTTTATTTTCTTTTTTTTGTGAAATAAGGTGTCAAGAATGTGTATTTTAATTGACCTGCCTGATAAAGTTAAGGTAAATAAACTCATTATATGAGAGTGATGTCATTGTTTGTGCTGCTGGCAGAACAAAAGGTCAAACTGTGTGGTTTGTAATGATTCTGTGAACTCAGATCAAATAGCCAAAAGGGTGATAGAACATGGATCAATAGATTCTCCACTGGGTCGAGCTGAGGCTCAATGTAAGATCAGAGACATGTTGGTACATGTGTGGCAGAAGGGTTTGGATTCAGAGACCAAGGGCCGGCATTTATGATCCCTCCAAAGGATGGTTGGAGGACCAAGATTCCAAGGTCAGACTATGAAAGAAGAGGTGGCTCCCTCTAAAGGAAGGTTGGAGGACCAAGATTCCAAGGTCAGACTAGGAAAGAAGAGGTGGCTCCAATACCAAATCGTCCCTTAAGCCCTGCACCCCATGTACTTGTGTAGATCTGAGAGGATTTGATAACACTGTAGCGGGGAGAGACCGTGAAGAGACCATTGTTAATTGAATTCATCATTCCATTTGGTTGGCCTTCATGTGAATGGTGTGTGTCTGGACTCTATGGTTTTCTTGTACTGTTCTAAACACAGTGCCTACTACAGTGCCTACCACAGTGCCTACTACAGTGCCTACCACAGTGCCTACTACAGTGCCTACTACAGTGCCTACTACAGTGCCTACAGTCTTTCAGCAAGTATTCAAACCCTTTGACTATTCCACATTTTGTGTTATAGCCTGAATTCAAAATGGATTAAAGAAAAACATTTCTCTCACCCATCTACACACACAAACCCATAATGACAAATTGAAACCATGTTTTTAGTAATGGTTGCAAATTTAGTGAAAATGACATTTCAGATAAGCCTCCATTTTGTTTTACATGTTGAATGTCTCAGTAGTATAGGGCAACACCACCGTGTGTAGCCTACTGAAAGAAGTAGACAAACGTTCACTCTGCTATCATTACTCAGATAGACCTCCATTTTGTTTTACATGTTGAACGTCGCACTAGTATAGGATCAAAACCGTGTAGCCTTCTAAAGTAGACAAACGTTGATTTGATATATTTGGTGATGTATACAGCTACATTTCAGATCCATTTTTTTGTACATTTCAACAGCAGTAAGACCAATCTACCTTGTTTTATTAGGGCTCTAAAGCAATTCTAGTTGTGCCCCCCCCCATATGGATTTAAAAGTTCCCCTCAGGCGTGTCATCCTGGAGCCGTGCCTGGTTGCACCTCTACCTTGCTACCTTTCAGATGAGCCAAGGAGGAGGACAGATGATAACAGAAGGTCAGTGGAGCACTTCAGCAGGCCTTAATGCTCAAATCAGTTTTGTTTTTTCAAACCTGTTTTGGAATACTGACTGTCCAAACAGGAAGTTACAAGTGACGAAATCAGATGTGTGTGTGTGTGTGTGTTCAGACAGCAGTCATTGGCTGACATGGCTACGCTAGTTGTCATAGTAACGGCAGACGTGTGTGTGGAGAGGTGGAGGCTGATTGGTGATGGTGCTTCCTATCACTCAGAAGTTATGTAACAAGCTACGGTGATAACAACGCCTGGCATGGACGTTTCCAATGCTTTGAATGACCAAAATCATAGTGTAAGAAACACTTTTAAAGCTTCAAGGGAGCCGCATCAGTCAGCTAGCTAGCCACAACAGTCCACTAACTAGCCGCAGCAGTCAACTAGCCACAGCAGTCCACTAGCTAGCCGCAGCAGTCCGCTAGCTAGCCGCAGCAGTCAACTAGCCACAGCAGTCCACTAGCTAGCCGCAGCAGTCCGCTAGCTAGCCGCAGCAGTCAACTAGCCACAGCAGTCCACTAGCTAGCCGCAGCAGTCCGCTAGCTAGCCGCAGCAGTCAACTAGCCACAGCAGTCCACTAGCTAGCCGCAGCAGTCCGCTAGCTAGCCGCAACAGTCCGCTAGCTAGCCGCAGCAGTCCGCTAGCTAGCCGCAGCAGTCCGCTAGCTAGCCGCAGCAGTCAGCTAGCTATGTAGCTGTTTAGCTTTCTAGCACATTCACTCATTAGTTTGTAAACAATCAAACAAGCTAGTTAGCTACCACATGTTCTTGTCAAACTGTCAATAGAGTAGATAAGTAACAGTCTAAAAACACTTGAGGGTAAATACATCTGATCTGTACGGTTCAGACACAAATCGCATTGCCAGGAATCAGATTTGTATCTGACTTCAAACCACCTATGAAGGTGGTTTGCAATGTGGCTTGAAATATCAGATTCCATGTGCTTTTTTTGGCTGTTTTTGACTGCAGGAAAAAATAACAGATTCTAATCGGATATGCAAAAAGAAATAGGATTTCAGTCACTTCAAACTGCCAATGTGAACGGGGCTTTAGACCAGCAGCAGCAAGGGGCCAAACATAGTAAGGAAGTGAAGACACAGAGACTGCAACAGAGGAGTAGATGATGGAGAGAGGCAACAGACAGCAACAGAGAAGACAGAGAAAGTGACATAAGAGGGCAGATGGAGAGAGACACCAGAGAAGACAGAGAAAGTGACAGAAGGGCGCAGATGGAAGAGACAACACAGAAGATAAAGAAAGTGATAGAAGAAGGCAGATGGAGAGAGACCCCAGACAAGACACAGACAGCAACAGAGAAGACAGAGAAAGTGACAGAAGAGGGCAGATGGAGAAGACAACAGAGAAGACAGAGAAAGTGACAGAAAAGGGCAGATGGAGAGAGAATATAGGTGGGTTGAGGACAGTAACAGTATTACTTTAAGCTGCTCTATAGATTCTAATTACACTGAACAAAAATATGAATGAAACATGTCAAGTGTTGGTCCCGTGTTTCATGAGCCGAAGTAAAATATCCCAGACGTTTACCGCAATCTGATTGGCTCATTAGACAAGAGCTATGTTTGAAGTCTTTTTGCCAACATACTGTAGAGTAAAGAGTAGAGAGACCCATAGTAGCTCCTGTAATTGGTCGTTTCTGCTGTGGCAGGTGGGAAGGTTCAAAATTACCTGAAAAAATATCTAATCTCTCCAAGTTAATCTCAAAGTGCACCAAATTCATGCATGTAGCTGTTGAAATTCCTTATTTTTCTTGTCGGGGTAGAATGCCTCCGGACTCCCCTACTGGCTTTGGGCTAAGACCTCAATGTCTTCAAATCCTATATATATTTATTCAATTAACCTTTACATAACTAGGCAGGTCAGTTAAGAACAAATTATTATTTACAATGACGGCCTACACCAGCCAAACCTGGGCCAATTGTACACCACCCTATGGGACCCCCAATCACGGCCAGTTGTAATACAGCCTGGATTCGAACCAAGGTGTCTGTAGTGACACCTCTAGCACTGAGATGCAGTGCCTGAGACCGCTGCGCCACTCAGGTGCTGCAAGAGGTTTCACTCTCTTCAACATCTGTCCACTTAGTAATACAGCATTATTCAATGCATTTATATGGGATTTTTTTATTTAACCTTTATTTAACTAGGCAAGTCAGTTAAGAACAAATTCTAATTTACAATGACGGCCTACTGGTGAACAGTGGGTTAACTGCCTTGTTCAGGGGCAGAACAATCTATCAACCTTTCGGTTACTGGCCCAACGCTCTAACCACTAGGCTACCTGCGGTATGTGTTAATTGTAGGGGTGCCCATGGGGCCGGGGATCAGAAATGTCTCCGTGAGAGAGAGGTATGTTGAGGTTACCAGGGTTAGAATAGTGCAGAAGTTGTCATATGCTGAGGCAGTGAAGGTAGTAGAGGAAGATGGGTCAAGGGGAGGGATCCTGAGAGGAGTGGTGTAAGTAGTAGATCTGTACCAGATCAGAGGGAGGGACTGAGAGGGGTGTTAGTAGATCTGTACCAGAACAGAGGGAGGGATACTGAGAGGAGTGGTGTTAGTATTAGATCTGTACTAGAACAGAGGGAGGGATCCTGAGAGGAGTGGTGTAAGTAGTAGATCTGTACCAGTACAGAGGGAGGGATCCTGAGAGGGGTGGTGTTAGTAGTAGATCTGTACTAGAACAGAGGGAGGGATCCTGAGAGGAGTGGTGTTAGTAGTAGATCTGTACCAAAACAGAGGGAGGGATCCTGAGAGGAGTGGTGTTAGTAGTAGATCTGTACCAGTACAGAGAGAGAGGACAACAAGTGATCCATGTTTCAGTATGATTGGATTTTTAGAATTTATAGCAATGGTTATTAACTGTACTGCAGGGATGGAAGATAAGTCGCAGAAAATTGAAGTTGTGGTGGCAGCTGCAGAGAAGTATTTGGTTGATTGACGTTTGACATCATAAGAGTTACAGGGTGTGTTGAGTGGTGGTGTCCTTTCAGGCTGTTGGCCTGAGCTACAACTACATAGATTTAGTGGAGTAGGGTGGTGGGTATTTGTTCATTTATTAACTTTTAAAAAAAAGCAAACTATAAGGGTGTTTTACTCCAGTAGGTGGCGGTAATACAACATGTGTTGGATGCCACCTGCCGTTAAACCACATCGAAGAAGAAGATGATCCCGTCATACAGATGTGTTTATACCATATAGAATAATACATTGAACGATTCTGATTGCTCCCACAGGATCTCATAATTTGTATTTACAGCCAAACAATTACAGAAAAGTAACTGTTCAGGTATTTACATGTTTAAATGTGACCTTGTAGTTGGGTATGTAAACTAACGCATTCCATGAATCTGCAGTGGTTTCCGCGGCCTGTCTTTGTTGTTGTTTTTCCCAGCAAGTTAGCCATTAGTCAGCTAGATAGTTCGCTAGTTACAACCTCCAATCTGCTACTATAGCTAATGTTAGTTAGTTAACTACAGTTCGGGATAACGGTTTAAGTGTGACTTGCTTTTGGTAGCCAGCTAACGTCTCATTGTGAGCAAAATGACGAGGAATTAGCTAGCTAGCTAAATTAGCTGGACCAACCGTTGCTAATGGCTACCGATTTATGCTAAAAAAAATCCCTGTTGGACGTTATGTGTGGTTAGCTCATTTAGCAAACATATTTGGGTTGTCTTTTCTTTAGCAATCACACGAAAGATCCATCTGTGAAAACAATTCTGAACTTGTTGAGGTCTCCTCTTTTAGATCCACCTCTAGCCGACCATGTCTGAGCCGGGTTCTGGCTGTGGTGATCCGGCCCAGAGAAGCTCACAACAGGGTCCAGAAGTGGTGTCAGTGAAGCTGGAGGACTGCAGTCAAACAGTGGAACTCAATGTGATTGTGAAAGAGGAGGAGGAGAGAGAAATCAAGGAGGAAGAAAACAGTGACTCGGGTGAGTTCTGGCTGTCTTTTCCCACGAGCACAGACTTTGCTGATATCTATTTTATCGAGGAGACATGTACTTACTATGATTGAGAAATGTGGTGGTCTCACCTACTTAAGATGGATGCACTAACTGCAAGTCGCTCTGGTTAAGCGCGTCTGCTGAAGGACTAAAATGGAAGACTTACATCCTCTTTGACTTGAGTTCAGGCTGTGTTTCGTAGGGAGGGAGGACAGATTGCTTTATCCCCAAACATTATAATATTTTATATATTTCATTTGTGTTATCAAAGCCTTTCTTTCAATGCTCTGTTAATGTACCAGCCCTCTGGCTGACATCCCAACAAAATTAAAGAGCAACTTAATGCAAAAACCAACTTCTCTGGTTGAAAATGGCTTCTGTGGCATCGATATTAGTCAAACATTTATTCCACTTTCAATATTGACTAAAGTGTAAATAAGTAGGATACTTTTGGTCATAAACTATATTCCAAAACAGTTGTGAGATTTGTGTAACTGAGGTCATCATGACGTACATGAGAGGTTGTGTTTGGATTCCAATCGTCCCCCACTAACACAACGGTGGTAGACCTGATCACTGACAACGATGAGACCCGTAGGGAGGAGGTCAGAGACCTGACCATATGGTGCAAGGACAACAACCTCTCCCTCAATGTGATCAAGACAAAGGAGATGATTGTGGACTACAGGAAAAAGGCGGACCGAGCCACGCCTCCATTCTCATCGACGGGGCTGTAGTGGAGCAGGTTGAGAGCGTCAAGTTCCTTTGGCATCCACATCACCAACAAACTAACATGGTCCAAGCACACCAAGACAGTCGTGAAGAGGGCACGACAAAACCTATTCCCCCACAGGAGACACAAAGATTTGGCATGGGTCATCAGATTTTTACAGCTACACCATCGAGAGCATCCTGACGGGTTGCATCACTGCCTGGTATGGCAACTGCTCGGCCGCAAGGCACTACAGAGGGTAGTGCGTACGGCCCAGTACATCACCAGGGCCAAGTCTCCTGCCATCCAGGACCTCTATACCAGGCGGTGTCAGAGGAAGGCCCTAAAAATGGTCAAAGACTCCAGTCTCCCTAGTCATTGACTGTTCTCTCTGCTACCGCACAGGAAGTAGTACCAGAGCTCCAAATCTAGGTTCAAGAGACTCCTAAATAGCTTCTACCCCCAAGCCATAAGACTCCCGAACAGCTAATCAAATGGCTACGCAGACTATTTGCATAGTCTGGGTAGCCATTCCCTTCTCCTAGCTGCCAACCGCCTTGCTCCGAAGCACCTCTCACTCACATGGCTCTCTCAGATATCTCAATTCCTATTAGCCAATTCCCGTCACGTGATCGGGTCCATCTCACAGTCGTCGCAGCCCCGAGGTAGGCTACCAGTGAAGAGCGACACATTGGGCTAGGCTGCTAGCAAAAAGCGACACATTGGGCTAGGCTGCTAGCGAAGAGCGACACACTGGGTTAGGCTGCTAGCGAAGAGCGACACACCGGGCTAGGCTGCTAGCGAAGAGCGACACACCGGGCTAGGCTGCTAGCGAAGAGCGACACACAGGGTTAGGCTGCTAGCGAAGACCGACACATCGGGCTAGGCTGCTAGCGAAGAGCGACACATCGGGCTAGGCTGCTAGCGAAGAGCGACACATCGGGGTAGGCTGCTGGCGAAGAGCGACACACCGGGGTAGGCTGCTAGCGAAGAGCGACACACTGGGTTAGGCTGCTAGCGAAGACCGACACATCGGGCTAGGCTGCTAGCGAAGAGCGACACATCGGGCTAGGCTGCTAGCGAAGAGCAACACATCGGGCTAGGCTGCTAGCGTAGAGCGACACACTGGGTTAGGCTGCTAGCGAAGAGCGACACAACGGGCTAGGCTGCTAGCGAAAAGCGACACATTGGGCTAGGCTGCTAGCGAAGAGCGACACACTGGGTTAGGCTGCTAGCGAAGAGCGACACACCGGGCTAGGCTGCTAGCGAAGAGCGACACACCGGGCTAGGCTGCTAGCGAAGAGCGACACACAGGGTTAGGCTGCTAGCGAAGACCGACACATCGGGCTAGGCTGCTAGCGAAGAGCGACACATCGGGCTAGGCTGCTAGCGAAGAGCGACACATCGGGGTAGGCTGCTGGCGAAGAGCGACACACCGGGGTAGGCTGCTAGCGAAGAGCGACACACTGGGTTAGGCTGCTAGCGAAGACCGACACATCGGGCTAGGCTGCTAGCGAAGAGCGACACATCGGGCTAGGCTGCTAGCGAAGAGCAACACATCGGGCTAGGCTGCTAGCGTAGAGCGACACACTGGGTTAGGCTGCTAGCGAAGAGCGACACAACGGGCTAGGCTGCTAGCGAAGAGCGACACATCGGGCTAGGCTGTTAGCGAAGAGCGACACATCGGGCTAGGCTGCTAGCGAAGAGCGACACATCAGGCTAGGCTGCTAGCGAAGAGCGACATATCGGGCTAGGCTGTTAGCTAAGACCGACACATCGGGCTAGGCTGCAACGGTCTTATCGGATTCCAAGACGCATATTGAAGATGTTAGAAGAAATATCAATTTTTTTGGTCGACAAGATGAGCAACGAACAGGCTGCTGCTTTTACTACGTCAATGTACTATCCTCCCCATAGTTCAAAGGTTGACCTCTTCTATTGGTCAGCTTGTTCTGTGCGAGAAGTAAATATTCCAAACCAGACTCTGGGACAGTTGTGGGGTGATAGATCCCAAATTAATCCAACCACTGTACGTCAAAACCCCCTTTAATAGCAATGAGGCTGATCAGAATGTTTAGTTACATTTTTTTCTTCACGTTATAAGCCCAGCAATGTCCACATGGCAGTAAATCAAATCAAATTGTATTGGTCACATACAGATGGTTAGCAGATGTTAATGCGAGTGTAGCGAAATGCTTGTGCTTCTAGTTCCGACCGTGCAGTAATATCTAACAAGTAATCTAACAATTTCACAACAACTACCTTATACACACAAGTGTAAAGGAATTATTAAGAATAAGTACATATAAATATATGGATGAGCGATGTCCGAACGGCATAGGCAAGATGCAGTAGATGGTATAGAGTACAGTATATACATATGAGATGAGTAATGTAGGGTATGTAAACATTTATATAAAGTGACTTTGTTTAAGTGACTAGTGATACATTTATTACATCCAAATGTTAATTATAAAAGTGGCTAGAGATTGAGTCTGTATGTTGGCAGAAGCCACTCAATGTTAGTGATGGCTGTTTAACAGTCTGATGGCCTTGAGATAGAAGCTGTTTTTCAGTCTCTCGGTCCCAGCTTTGATGCACCTGTACTGACCTCGCCTTCTGGATGATAGCGGGGTGAACAGGCAGTGGCTCGGGTGGTTGATGTCCTTGATGATCTTTATGGCCTTCCTGTGACATCGGGTGGTGTAGGTGTCCTGGAGGGCAGGTAGTTTGCCCCCAGTGATGTGTTGTGCACATCACTGTGCACCTCTGGAGAGCCTTTCGGTTATGGGCGGAGCAGTTGCCGTACCAGGCGGTGATACAGCCCGACAGGATGCTGTCGATTGTGCATCTGTAAACGTTTGAGTATTTTTGGTGACAAGACAAATTTCTTCAGCCTCCTGAGGTTGAAGAGGCGCTGTTGCGCCTTCTTCACCACGCTGTCTGTGTGGGTGGACCATTTCAGTTTGTCTGTGATGGGTACGCCAAGGAACTTAAAACTCTCCACCTTCTCCACTACTGTCCCATCGATGTGGATAGGGGAGTGCTCCCTCTGCTGTTTCCTGAAATCCACGATCATCTCCTTTGTTTTGTTGACGTTGAGTGTGAGGTTATTTTCCTGACACCACACTCCGAGGGCCCTCACCTCCTCCCTGTAGGCCGTCTCGTCATTGTTGGTAATCAAGCCTACCACTGTAGTGTCGTCTGCAAACTTGATGATTGAGTTGGAAGAGTGCATGGCCACGCAGTCATGGGCAGTCATGGGAGTACAGGAGAGGGCTGAGAACACATCCTTGTGGGGCCCCAGTGTTGAGGATCAGCGGGGTGGAGATGTTGTTTCCTACCCTCGCCACCTAGGGGCGGCCCGTCAAAGTCCAGGACCAAGTTGCACAGGGCGGGATCGAGACCCAGGGTCTCAAGCTTAATTATGAGTTTGGAGGCTACTATGGTGTTAAATGCTGAGCTGTAATCGATGAACAGCAAGCATTCTTACATAGGTATTCCTCTTGTCCAGACGGGATAGGGCAGTGTGGTTGCGATTGCGTTGTCTGTGGACCTATTGGGGCGGTAAGCAAATTGGAGTGGGTCTAGGTTGTTAGGTAGGGTAGAGGTGATATGATCCTTGACTAGTCTCTCAAAGCACTTCATGATGAAAGAAGTGAGTGCTACAGGGTGATAGTCATCTAGTTCAGTTACCTTAGATTTCATGGGAACAGGAACAATGGTGGCCCTCTTGAAGCATGTGGACACAGCAGACTGGGATAGGGATTGATTGAATATGTCTGTAAACACAACAGCCAGCTGGTCTGCGCATGCTCTGAGGACGCGGCTAGGGATGCCGCCTGGGCCTTTAACACGTTTAAATGTTTTATTTACGTTGGCTGCGGTGAAGGAGAGCCCGCAGGTTTTGGTAGTGGGCCGTGTCAGTGGCACTGTATTGTCCTCAAAGCGAGCAAAGAAGTTGTTTAGTTTGTCTGGGAGCAAGACATTGGTGTCCGCGATGGGGCTGGTTTTCTTTTTGTAGTCCGTGATTGACTGTAGACCCTGCCACATACATTTAGTGTTTGAGCCGTTGAATTGCAACTCTACTTTGTCTCTATACTGACGCTTAGCTTGTTTGATTGCCTTGTGGAGGGAATAACTACACTGTTTGTATTCAGTCATGTTTCCGGTCGCCTTGCCATGATTAAAAGCAGTGGTTCGCGCTTTCAGTTTTGCACGAATGCTGCCATCAATCCACGGTTTCTGGTTGGGGAAGGATTTAATCGTCACCGTGGGTACCACATCACCGAAGCACTTGCTAATAAACTTGCTCACCGAATAAGCGTATACATCAATGTAATTGTCCGATGCTATCCGGAACATATCCCAGTCCACGTGATCGAAGCAATCTTGAAGCGTGGAATCAGATTGGTCGGACCAGCATTGAACAGACCTGAGCATGGGCGTTTCCTGTTTTAGTTTTTGTCTATAAACTGGGAGAAACAAAATGGAGGGCTTTGTATGCGTCACAGAAATTAGAATAGCAATGATCCAGAGTGTTGCCAGCCCGGGTCGCGCATTCAATATGCTGATAAAATTTAGAGAGCCTTGTTTTCAGATTAGCCTTTTTAAAATCCCCAGCTACAATAAATGCAGCCTCAGGATATGTGTTTTCCAGTTTACATAGAGTCCAATGAAGTTCTTTCAGGGCCGTCGAGGTGTCTGCTTGAGGGGGATGTACACGGCTGTGATTATCATCGAAGACAATTCTCTTGGTAGATAATGCGGTCGGCATTTGATCGTAAGGAATTCTAGATCAGGTGAACAAAAGGACTTGAGTTCTTGTATGTTGTTATGATCACACCACGACTCGTTAATCATAAGGCATACACCCCCACCCTTCTTACCAGAGAGATGTTTGTTTCTGTCGGCGCGATGCATGAAGAAACCGGGTGGGCTATAAGCTCAGCAATGTGCACAAATGTTCCAAATTGCATTTAGCGTTTATGGTTAAATAGTTTTAAAATGTTGACTGCCTCCGTCCGCTCAGATTGCAAGGTGGGTGATGTTGCCGTGCGCAACAGTCATTGCCTTTCTCTCCTATCTGAATGAACAGCCTCTCCCGTCTGAATGAACAGCCTCTCCTGTCTGAATGAACAGCCTCTCCCGTCTGAATGAACAGCCTCTCCCGTCTGAATGAACAGCCTCTCCCGTCTGAATGAACAGCCTCTCCCGTCTGAATGAACAGCCTCTCCCGTCTGAATGAACAGCCTCTCCCGTCTGAATGAACAGCCTCTCCCGTCTGAATGAACAGCCTCTCCCGTCTGAATGAACAGGCTCTCCTGTCTGAATGAACAGCCTCTCCTGTCTGAATGAACAGTGCCTCTGGTATGACAGAATCAAGCCTTTAGACCTTAATATTAATTATCCTTCATTATATTTGTCAAACATGACAGACTGGTATTGGTATGGTATTGACTACAGCCCATCACCTACACTTTGACATGTAGGATAATTGTTTCTGTACATTGACATACACTTATGTTTTTCTTAATAGAAGAGCTAGTGTGTTTTTGTTGTTGTTTTCAAATCAATTTAATTGTCTATTCTGGTTAATTGCCTTGGTGCTCTAGCAGATGGCCTTGGTGCTCTAGCAGATTGCCTTGGTGCTCTAGCAGATGGCCATGGTGCCCTGGCAGATTGCCTTGGTGCTCTAGCAGATGGCCATGGTGCCCTGGCAGATTGCCTTGGTGCTCTAGCAGATGGCCATGGTGCCCTGGCAGATGGCCATGGTGCCCTGGCAGATTGGGCACCTCTTGGAAGGCCAAATGGCCTTGCCCCTAACATCAGGAAACTCCAGGCCTGGTGATCACTCCAGTCTGCCATCGTTTTGGGCAAATGGGGAATTAAGACAATGCGCACTTGTCAATATTCCAAAAATATTCTTGGTGTCCTGCCGCGACCTCTTTTATAACATGATTTTCTATGAAACACTGCCAGACTTACAACTTTCTCCCTCTCTATGACCAGAGTGTGTAAGAAACAAAACGGTACCGAAGCACAGGTGTCGCCAGTGACTTGATAAGCTGATTGAGCTAATGTGGCCTGCCTGCTCAATGTACCTGCTTCATTGACAAAACACAGAGATGGGAACTTGGCTGGCTGGCTAGTGATTTTAGGAACTAATAAATGTTGTTGGTGAAGGGTATGGAACCCTGGTCTCTGGTGGGGAGTCTTAAATGTGATTGGTGTAGGGGAGTTTTATCACTACATCACGGCTCTACACTAATTACAGATTTCTTGATTGATCTGAGATTATTTCGGACTATTTTGAGGAATTGGTAGGATATGTTGTTGCTTCCGTGACTAGTTTTTTTTTTTAGCCATTCTTTAAGGTTAAATCCTGCATTTTTAAGCCTAAAAAGCCTTTGTACCTCTTTCTGTTTCTTACCCAATATGTGTTCATATTCTTACAGGAAAGAGCTCCAACCCAGACTCAGACAGCAAGCCCAGTCCCACAGCGTCAGGAAATCATAAAGAATGCAGACAGAAGCCCCAACCCTGCTGTAGCGACAGTTTTAATTGTCCAACTCACCTCAAATCACTCAAACAGACTCCCAAAATAAAGAAGACTTACCTCTGCTCCCAATGTGGGAAGAGTTTCAGTCGGACAGGAGACCTTAAGAGTCATGAGAGATCACACAGTAAAAAAAAGCCTTACCACTGTGCTCGATGTGGGGAGGGATTCACTCAGCTTGGAAGTCTAAAAAGTCACCAGAGAATACATACAGGGGAGAAGCCTTACCACTGCTCCCAGTGTGGGAAGAGCTTTAATCGTTCAGGAAACCTTACTGAACATCAAAGAATACATACAGGGGAGAAGCCTCACCACTGCACCCAATGTGGGAAGAGTTTCAGTCGGGCTGGAGTTCTAAAGAATCATAAGAGAACTCACACAGGAGAGAAACCTTTCCACTGCTCTGCTTGTGGGAAGAGTTTTACAAGAGAAGTAAGCCTAAAGAATCATCAAAGAGTACACACTGGAGAGAAACCTTTCCACTGCGCCACATGTGGGAGGGGTTTCAGTGAGAAAGTAAATCTTAATAGACACGAGCGAGTACATAGTGAAGAGAAGCCTTACCACTGCACCACATGTGGCAAGCGCTTTAATCACTCAGGAAGCCTTAAGGAACACCAGAGAATACATACAGGGGAGAAACCTTACCACTGCACTGCGTGTGGAAAGAAATTCCGTTTTGCGGGAGATCTAAAGAATCACCAGAGATCACACAGTAGGGAGAAGCCTTACCACTGCTCTCTTTGTGGGAAGAGTTTCAATCAACCCGGAAACCTAAAGAGTCATCAGCGAATACACATAGAAGAGAAGCCTACCAGTACTGTCAATGTGATTGTCAAAGAGGAGGAGGGTGAGAGGAAAATCAATGATAAGGTAAAGAGAGAATTTGAGGAAAATAATGGTGTAGTTGACTCAGGTACATCAAGACTACCTGGTCGTGGGAGTTACCCCTGTCCTCAATGTGGGAAGAATTTTAGTTCCTCAAGTAATCTAAAGAATCATCAAAGAGTACACACTGGAGAGAAACCTTTCCACTGTTCAGCATGTGGGAAGCGTTTCCGTGAGAAAGCACACCTTAAGAGACATGAGAGGGTACACAATGGAGAGAAGCCTTACAACTGCTTTGAATGTGGGAAGAATTTCCGTGTGGAAGATACCCTACAGAAACACCAGAGAATCCACACAGGAGAGAAGCCTCACCACTGCTCTCTTTGTGAGAAGAGCTTTAATCATTCAGGAAGCCTTAAAGAACATCAAAGAATACATAGTGGAGAAAAGCCTTACCACTGCTCTCTTTGCGGGAAGAGCTTCCATCATTCAGGAACCTTTAAGAAACATCAGCAAAAACACATTGGAGTGAAACCTACCTGTAATCTCAATGTGATTGTCAAAGAGAAGGATGATGACTGTACTCTCAATGTGATTGTCAAAGAGGAGGATGGTGACTGTAATCTCAATGTGATTGTCAAAGAGGAGGAGGATGACTGTACTCTCAATGTGATTGTCAAAGAGGAGGATGGTGACTGTAATCTCAATGTGATTGTCAAAGAGGAGGAGGATGACTGTACTCTCAATGAGATTGTCAAAGAGGAGGAGGATGATCCAGATACATCAAGACTACCTGATTGTGGTCGTTACCCCTGTCCTCAATGTGGAAAGAATTTTAGTTCCTCGAGTAATCTAAAGAATCATCAAAGAGTACACACTGGAGAGAAACCTTTCCACTGCTCTGCATGTGGGAAGAGTTTCAGTGAGAAAGCAAACCTTAAGAGACACGAGAGAGTACATGAGAAGGAAAAAAGAGAAGTTGAGGAAGAGGAGAAAACTGGTAGTGTAGTTGACCCAGGGACATCAAGACCTGGCCGTGGGAGTTACCCCTGTCCTCAATGTGGGAAGAGTTTCAGTTCCTTAGGTAATCTAAATAATCATCAAAAAGTACACACGGGAGAGAAGCCTTACCACTGCACCCAATGCGGGAAGAGCTTCAGTGAGAAAGCAAACCTAAAGAGACACGAGATAGTACATAGTGGAGAGAAGCCTTACCACTGCACCCAATGTGGGAAGAATTTCCGTGCGGCAGATACCCTACAGAAACACCAGAGAATCCACACAGGAGAGAAGCCTAACCACTGCTATTTTTGTGGGACGAGCTTTGATAATTTAGGCAGCCTTAAGGAACATAAAAAAATACATAATGGAGAGAAGCCTTACCACTGCACTCAATGTGGGAAGAGCTTCAATTACTCAGGAAATTTTAAGAAACATCAAAGAATACATATTGGAGAGAATCCTACCTTTATTCTCAATGTGATTGTCAAAGAAGAGGAGGAAGATGAAAAAGAGAGAGAAGTTGAGGTCGAGGAGAGAGAAGTGAAGGAAGAGGCTACATAAGCTAACTAGGAAAGGAGAGTTATACCTCATATCTTTGCAATGCTGTCTTCTGTGTCAGTATGGGATTGGGCAGCACTATTGAGAGCGATCTCCTTTTTAAAATAGTCCATATCTTCTACTTCTATGAGTGTATTGGAAGGTAGCAAATCAACTGAAAAAGTACATACCACCACCTATTTTGGTGGAGTGTGTATCATCTGAACAGGATACCACCTCCTAATGTACTGCAGTGTGTACAGTCTGAACAGGATACCACCTCCTAATGTGCTGCAGTCTGAACAGGTACAAAGCCAAGGTTGGTGATTTACTGCTACCTGCAGTTATATAATGTTAGCTCAGGACTATAAATTCATTGGTTAACTCCTTCTGCTGACCTGGATGGAATTATAGCGTCCTTCCTTAACCCACAGGAAGTCCCAACATTTTGACTACTTCAAAATGGTGAAAGTCCTCAATGGTGCTGCTCGTTAGACAATACTGTGGAAAAGCCTCACCATTGCTCTCCATTATATAAAATCTCTTATTCACCAAAGCATGTGGTAAATATATCTGTATAGAATCTGCGTTCCAGGACACAGATTCATGCTCTGAGTTCATTTGACCGTGGGTTGTCGACAATGCAGCTTTTAAAAAGGCAATTTCCGACTGTGCGAAAACATATGCAGCATTTACCACGAATAAGAAACACGCGATAGTGGGAACATTGCCTTTAAAAGTCGGATTGAATCCCAGCTTCTGTTTAGTCGTGGTAAAAACATTACATCTTTCTTCCATTTATTTTCTTTCCATTTAGCAGAAGTCTTTATCCAAAGTGATTTGTTCTGGATGTAAAAGCACAGACAACACAAACAACAATATCTAAACGCATTAAAGGACCAATAACAAAGCGAGGCAACCTTGTTTTGGTATAAAGCTTAGGGATGGACCTGGAGACGTGTAACCACTTTCACATTCATAGACAGAGCTATGGACTGACCATTCATGATCTCAAAATTATAATTTTACCTATGGACTGACCATTCATGATCTCAAAATGATAATTTTAGCTATGGACTGACCATGAATGATCTCAAAATTATAATTTTAGCTATGGACTGACCATGAATGATCTCAAAATGATCTGCTATGGACTGACCATTCATGATCTCAAAATGATAATTTTAACCATGTTTTAGGCTATACGGGGGTTTGTTTACAATGTTTCCAAACATTGGAGGAAAACAAACTTATATTTTGTGGTTCTGATGGAGTGTGACAGTTGAAATAATCTTATGAGGGATTATAAATGAATAGTTTTCAAAAATTAATAGGGATATACAGTATCATTCATTTATATAAGTCTAAAAATGTATGTTACAATTGCAGATCCCCCCTTTAATCACTACAGTGTCATAACATATTTACATATACCATTACAACAGTTCACAGTAACAGAGGTCAGATAGGCCTACAGTTTGTTGTTGAACAGTGTCTCTGCCCTACTTTTTAAACTGATGAGTGAGATGTGTAAAGAAGGTACATTTGGATCATGTTGTACAAGGTACATTGAGAAGTTGATCTAAAATACAACCTGCCCCGCCTCCTTCCTGTTTACGAGTAGTACAGCATCAAGAGAATAATGCCCTGTGGGCTATCCTATTGAATACAGAATATGTCCATAGAATCATCCCACTGGGCACAGACGTCAGTTCAACGTCTACTTTTAATTCATATTTGGTTGTGAAATCAATGTGAAATCAACAAAACATTTCACCATGTCATTGGATTTAGATCAAACGTTTTTTTTTAAATTAAATTCCCAAAACATTTAAATACTTTTTTTCAAATCCAATCAGTTTTTCCACGTTGATTCAACGTCATCGCTTTGACGTTTTAGGTTGAAACGACGTTGATTCAACGTCATCGCTTTGACGTTTTAGGTTGAAACGACGTTGATTCAACGTCATCGCTTTGACGTTTTAGGTTGAAACGACGTTGATTCAACGTCATCGCTTTGACGTTTTAGGTTGAAACGACGTTGATTCAACGTCATCGCTTTGACGTTTTAGGTTGAAACGACGTTGATTCAACGTCATCGCTTTGACGTTTTAGGTTGAAATGATGTTGATTCAACCAGGTTTTTTTGCCCAGTAGGATTATGACAGAATTCAGCCATTCTTTTTTAACCTCAGGAGAAGGGCTGGTCTGGATTATGACAGAATTCAGCCATTCTTTTTTAACCTCAGGAGAAGGGCTGGTCTGGATTATGACAGAATTCAGCCATTCTTTTTTAACCTCAGGAGAAGGGCTGGTCTGGATTGACGTCAGAAGTAAACAATATGAGTGTATTGTTGTGTCATCATCTGGATGTAACCTGTGTGTAAAAAAAATATTGCCAAGTATCCTCGAATTGAATTATAAATACAAACAGAACAAACTGTCTGTGTAATGCCTCTTCTTCATTGACATTGTATTGGTTGGCATGGCACCCACAACAATGCCTTTTTGTACACTTTCAGGAAAATGGCATCCCTTTAGAGGGCAAATATGAGATGTAATTTAGGAGAAGTATAATATTATCATAAGGCAGGGTTCCCCAACCCCAAGAAGGAGAGGTGTAATATCATAAGGCAGGGTTCCCCAACCCCAAGAAGGAGAGGTGTAATATCATAAGGCAGGGTTCCCCAACCCCAAGAAGGAGAGGTGTAATATCATAATGCAGGGTTCCCCAACCCCAAGAAGGAGAGGTTAGGAGAAGTGTAATATTATCATAATGTAAGCAAAGCTTGAAGTTGTTTGTCAAACATCTGTTTGGGCTTCTTGCGATCAATTTGCAAATATGTTTCGGCCCACAGCTGAATGTAGTTCATGATCCCTGTCATAAGGAGACAGATACTTGAAATACGGAAGGAGGAATGGAGGGGAAAGGCAGAGGAGGTCAAAGAGAAAGAGAGAGAGGAAGAGGGGGAGCTTGAAGCGGTTTAAAAATGTCAGGGAAAAAAGGGAGATGGTTTGTTTGAAGTAGAATGATAGAAAGTGTAAGCAGAGTGAGCTGTATGCCGGATCAAACTCTGGAGGAGAAATGGAGGTGAATAAGGGTGAATTATAGGAGGTGGTAGAGTTCTCGGAGCCTGAAGCTTGCAATGATGAATCTGTTACTGTAGGAGTGATATGATGATAATGATGGTCAGGATAAAGATGAGTCTGTTACTGTAGGAGTGATATAATGATGATAATGATGGTCAGGATAAAGATGTTACTGTAGGAGTGATATAATGATGGTCAGGATAAAGATGAATCTGTTACTGTAGGAGTTATATAATGATGGTCAGGATAATGATGAATCTGTGACTGTAGGAGTGATATAATGATGGTCAGGATAAAGAAGAGTCTGTTACTGTAGGAGTGATATAATAATGGGCAGGATAATGATGAATCTGTTACTATAGGAGTGATATAATGATGGTCAGGATAATGATGAATCTGTGACTGTAGGAGTGATATAATGATGGTCAGGATAAAGAAGAGTCTGTGACTGTAGGAGTGACATGTTTGGAGAAAGTGGAGCCCAGGCCTTTTGTCTGATCCATTAGTGGTTTCAGGGTGGGTGTGAAAGGAGTTGGGTGCTGTGGAATCGGTGAGGGTAACCAGAAGTGGTCTTGTGATAATTGTTTGTGTTTCTGCTGGTCAGAGGGAGAAGGCGCTCCACGATAAACGAATGGGGGCAAGAAATGTGAATTGTTTTTGTTCTCAAGAAAAGAGCACCATTGAAGGGAGTTATAACTGAGGTAGCGGTAAATGTGGACCCACTGAAGGGGAAGACTCCCAGTGTTGGTGATGTTATGGTGATTACTGAGGTAGTGGTAAATGTGGACCCACTGAAGGGGAAGACTCCCAGTGTTGATGTTTCGTTGTTATGGTGATTACTGAGGTAGCGGTAAATGTGGACCCACTGAAGGGGAAGACTCCCAGTGTTGGTGATGTTATGGTGATTACTGAGGTAGTGGTAAATGTGGACCCACTGAAGAGGAAGACTCCCAGTGTTGGTGATGTTATGGTGATTACTGAGGTAGCGGTAAATGTGGACCAACTGAAGGGGAAGACTCCCAGTGTTGGTGATGTTATGGTGATTACTGAGGTAGTGGTAAATGAGGACCAACTGAAGGGGAAGACTCCCAGTGTTGGTGATGTTATGGTGATTACTGAGGTAGCGGTAAATGTGGACCCACTGAAGGGGAAGATTCCCAGTGTTGATGTTTCGTTGTTATGGTGATTACTGAGGTAGCGGTAAATGTGGACCCACTGAAGGGGAAGACTCCCAGTGTTGGTGATGTTATGGTGATTACTGAGGTAGCGGTAAATGTGGACCTACTGAAGGGGAAGATTCCCAGTGTTGGTGATGTTATGGTGATTACTGAGGTAGCGGTAAATGTGGACCCACTGAAGGGGAAGACTCCCAGTGTTGGTGATGTTTCGTTGATATGGTGCGATGCAGACAGGGTGGTGAAACAGAAGAGTCATCGTCTGTCGTTCTGATATGGAGTCTTTGCCCGACCAAGTGATGTTAGGATATTTCAGTTATCCTGTACAAGCTTTTATGCCAAATACATTATGTTGTTACAGGTGTCAAGCTTATGGGCATGTGGCAGCAGTGTGTAGGGGGGAGGTTCCTAGGTGGCAGCAGTGTGTAGGAGGGAGGTTCCTAGGTGGCAGCAGAGTGTAGGAGGGAGGTTCCTAGGTGGCAGCAGTGTGTAGGAGGGAGGTTCCTAGGTGTGAGAAGTGTGCAGAAGGGCATGAGACAAAGGAATGTGTAGCATTGGGGAAAGTAGTGTGTGTCAATTGTAGTGGTGCCCATGAGGCTGGGGATCAGAAATGTCTCCGTGAGAGAGAGGCATGTTGAGGTTCCCAGGGTTAGAGTAGTGCAGAAGTTGTCATATGCTGAGGCAGTGAAGGAAGTAGAGGAAGATGGATCAAGGGGAGGGATCCTGAGAGGAGTGGTGAGAGTAGTAGATCTGTAACAGTACAGAGGGAGGGATCCTGAGAGGAGTGGTGAGAGTAGTAGATCTGTAACAGTACAGAGGGAGGGACTGAGAGGAGGGGTGTGAGTAGTAGATCTGTACCAGTACAGAGGGAGGGATCCTGAGAGGAGTGGTGTTAGTAGTAGATCTGTACCAGTACAGAGGGATAGGCCGAGGAGTGATGTAAGTAGTAGATCTGTACCAGAACAGAGGGAGGGATCCTGAGAGGAGTGGTGTTAGTAGTAGATCTGTACCAGTACAGAGGGAGGGATCCTGAGAGGAGGGGTGTTAGTAGTAGATCTGTACCAGAACAGAGGGAGGGATCCTGAGAGGAGGGGTGTTAGTAGTAGATCTGTACCAGAACAGAGGGAGGGATCCTGAGAGGAGTGGTGTTAGTAGTAGATCTGTACCAGTACAGAGGGAGGGATCCTGAGAGGAGTGGTGTTAGTAGTAGATCTGTACCAGTACAAAGGGAGGGACTGAGAGGAGGGGTGTTAGTAGTAGATCTGTACCAGAACAGAGGGAGGGATCCTGAGAGGAGGGGTGTTAGTAATAGATCTGTACCAGAACAGAGGGAGGGATCCTGAGAGGAATGGTGTTAGTAGTAGATCTGTACCAGAACAGAGGGAGGGATCCTGAGAGGACTGGTGTTAGTAGTAGATCTGTACCAGTACAGAGGGAGGGATCCTGAGAGGAGGGGTGTTAGTAGTAGATCTGTACCAGAACAGAGGGAGGGATCCTGAGAGGAGTGGTGTTAGTAGTAGATCTGTACCAGTACAGAGGGAGGGATCCTGAGAGGAGTGGTGTTAGTAGTAGATCTGTACCAGAACAGAGGGAGGGATCCTGAGAGGACTGGTGTTAGTAGTAGATCTGTACCAGAACAGAGGGAGGGATCCTGAGAGGAGTGGTGTTAGTAGTAGATCTGTACCAGTACAGAGGGAGGGATCCTGAGAGGAGTGGTGTTAGTAGTAGATCTGTACCAGTACAGAGGGAGGGATCATGAGAGGAGTGGTGTTAGTAGTAGATCTGTACCAGTACAGAGGGAGGGATCATGAGAGGGGTGTTGTTAGTAGTAGATCTGTACCAGAACAGAGGGAGGGATCCTGAGAGGAGTGGTGTTAGTAGTAGATCTGTACCAGAACAGAGGGAGGGATCCTGAGAGGAGTGGTGTTAGTAGTAGATCTGTACCAGAACAGAGGGAGGGATCCTGAGAGGACTGGTGTTAGTAGTAGATCTGTACCAGTACAGAGGGAGGGATCCTGAGAGGGGTGTTAGTAGTAGATCTGTACCAGTACAGAGGGAGGGATCCTGAGAGGAGTGTTAGTAGTAGATCTGTACCAGTACAGAGGGAGGGATCCTGAGAGGAGGGGTGTTAGTAGTAGATCTGTACCAGTACAGAGGGAGGGACTGAGAGGGGTGTTAGTAGTAGATCTGTACCAGTACAGAGGGAGGGACTGAGAGGAGTGTTAGTAGTAGATCTGTACCAGTACAGAGGGAGGGATCCTGAGAGGGGTGGTGTGAGTAGTAGATCTGTACCAGTACAGAGGGATAAGCCGAGGAGTGATGTATGCTTCAGTAAGATTGTCTTTTTAGCGTTCATAGCTAATAGTTATCAACTTCACTGAAGGGATGGAAGATAAGTCACAGAAAACAGAGGTTGTGGTGGCAGCTGCAGAGAAGTATTTGGTTGAACGAGAAGAGAGACAGCGTGTAGAGTTGAGAAGATGGTGTCCTGTCCTTTCAGGCTGTTGGCCTGAAGTACGACTAGACAGATTTAGTGGAGTAGGGTGGTGGGTTTTTAACGAGTGTAGGGTTAGATGTGAAATGAGGCAATCCAACATTTATTCGGAATAGGTTTGATTTTTTTCGCATGCCAAATAAGCTGTTGACCAACAATGGTATTTCTAGGATTTTAAAACATTGGGGGCTTAGACCACAGCCAGTAGGGGGGTTTGTGGGGGTTTGTGGGCATCCCATCCCCCCCCCCACCCCCCAAAAATAAACATTAACAGCTACAGTTGAAGTCGGAAGTTTACATACACTTAGGTTGGAGTCATTAAAACTCGTTGTTCAACCACTCCACACATTTCTTGTTAACAAACTATAGTTTAGGTAAGTCAGTTAGGACATCTACTTTGTGCATGACACAAGTAATTTTTCCAACAATTGTTTACTGACAGATTATTTCACTTAACTCATTGTATCACAATTCCAGTGGGTCAGAAGTTCACATACACTAAGTTGACTGTGCCTTTGGAAAATTCCAGAAAATGTCATGGCGTTTGAAGCTTCTGATAGGCTAATTGACATAATTTGAGTCGATTGGAGGTGTACTTGTGGATGTATTTCAAATGGACAGTGACCCCAAGCATACTTCCAAAGTTGTGACAAAATGGCTTAAGAACAACAAAGTCAAGGTATTGGAGTGGCCATCACAAAGCCCTGACCTCAATTCTACAGAACATTTGTGGGCAGAACTGAACAAGCATGTGTGAGCAAGGAGGCCTGTACAAACCTGACTCAGTTACACCAGCTCTGTCAGGAGGAATGGGCCACAATTCACCGAACTTGTTGTGGGAAGCTTGTGGAAGGCTACCCGAAATGTTTGACCCAAGTTCAACAATTTAAAGGCAATGCTACCAAATACTAATTGAGTGTTTGTAAACTTCTGACCCACTGGGAATGTGATGAAAGAAATAAAAACTGAAATAAATCATTCTCTCTACAATCATTCTGGCATTTCACATTCTTAAAATAAAGAGGTGATCCTAACTGACCAAAAACTGAATTTTTACTAGGATTAAAATGTCAGGAGTTGTGAAAAACTGAGTTTAAATGTAATTGGCTAACGTGTATAAACTTCCGACTTCACCTGTAAATGCATGGATTTGGTGCACTTTGAGATTAGAACATTGAGAGATCAGATATTTTTCAGGTAACTTGTACCTGCCACAGCAGACACTGCCAGCACTAAATTACAGTAGCTACTGTGGGTCTCTCTACTTTGAAACACAAGTCTACAGTGTATTGCCAAAAAAACTCCATACCACTCAACAACTTCAAACAAACTCTGACCTGTCTAATGAGACAAACTGATTAAAGAATCCCACAGTACCCAAACACGCTCTCTCTCTCACATACAGTACCCAAACACCCCCTCTCTCTCACATACAGTACCCAAACACCCTCTCTCTCTCACATACAGTACCCAAACACCCCCTCTCTCTCTCTCACATACTGTACCCAAACACCCTCTCTCTCTCACATACAGTACCCAAACACCCTCTCTCTCTCTCTCTCTCACATACAGTACCCAAACACCCTCTCTCTCTCTCACATACAGTACCCAAACACCCCCTCTCTCTCTCTCACATACTGTACCCAAACACCCCCTCTCTCTCTCTCACATACTGTACCCAAACACCCTCTCTCTCTCACATACAGTACCCA
>NW_027258494.1:0-45000 GCF_045791955.1 Oncorhynchus clarkii lewisi
AACTCATCCCCCGGTCTTTAGTGTGCAAGAGGAAGTAGTGTACTATGTTGTCAACTCATCCCCTGGGTCTTTACTGTGCAAGAGGAAGTAGTGTACAATGTTGTCAACTCATCCCCTGGGTCTTTACTGTGCAAGAGGAAGTAGTGTACTATGTTGTCAACTCATCCCCTGGTCTTTAATGTGCAAGAGGAAGTAGTGTACTATGTTGTCTGTCAATATACCTGGGAAGGCCCAGCTTGATTTGCGCTCACAACCATCAGTATACAAGTCCGCCCCCTATCCACCACAGATGAGAGGTGACAGAGATCATAACTCTCTGTATGAATCTGAGAGCTCAGAATCACAGTCATCTCAGTGCGAGCCAAGATATACTACCGATCACCATGTAGTGGGAGTGGGATGGTGTAACGAAAACGGAGGAGGAGCAGGCCATTCAAACACCGAATTCAAAGATACACCCAACCGGGGAGGGGGGGGGGGGGCTGTTTCAATGGATGTGCTACCATGTCCTGGTCCTACTGTTGTAATGGATGTGCTACCATGTCCCGGTCCTACTGTTGTAATGGATGTGCTACCATGTTCCGTTCCTACTGTTGTAATGGTTGTGCTACCATGTCCCGTTCTTACTGTTGTAATGGATGTGCTACCATGTCCCGTTCTTACTGTTGTAATGGATGTGCTACCATGTCCCGTTCTTACTGTTGTAATGGATGTGCTACCATGTCCCTGTCCTACTGTAGTCATGGATGTGCTACCATGTTCCTGTCCTACTGTAGTCATGGATGTGCTACCATGTTCCTGCCCTACTGTTGTAATGGATGTGCTACCATGTCCTGGTCCTACTGTTGTAATGGATGTGCTACCATGTCCCGTTCTTACTGTTGTAATGGATGTGCTACCATGTCCTACTGTTGTAATGGATGTGCTACCATGTCCTACTGTTGTAATGGATGTGCTACCATGTCCCGTTCCTACTGTTGTAATGGATGTGCTACCATGTCCTACTGTTGTAATGGATGTGCTACCATGTCCCGTTCTTACTGTTGTAATGGATGTGCTACCATGTCCTACTGTTGTAATGGATGTGCTACCATGTCCCGTTCCTACTGTTTCAATGGATGTGCTACCATGTCCCTGTCCTACTGTAGTCATGGATGTGCTACCATGTTCCTGCCCTACTGTTGTAATGGATGTGCTACCATGTCCCGGTCCTACTGTTGTAATGGATGTGCTACCATGTTCCGTTCCTACTGTTGTAATGGTTGTGCTACCATGTCCCGTTCTTACTGTTGTAATGGATGTGCTACCATGTCCCGTTCTTACTGTTGTAATGGATGTGCTACCATGTCCCGGTCCTACTGTTTCGACTCTCTCTCAACCTATGAATGCTCAGCTAGGAAAAGCCAACTGACATTTGCTCCTGAGGTGTTAAACTGTTGCGCCCTCTATAACCACTTGTGGTTATTATTTTATGATGTAAAAAGGGCTTTTTGTAGAAATACATTTGATTTGTTTTCTGTGCTGCATGCTGTGTATGGGGACATTTTAATAGTGTCTGTAACATATGTTGGTGTGTGTTTCATCTGCATCTTAACTTCTTAAAGTGGATATCGGCAGTAGAAACGATAACAGTGTCCTCCCTGCTCCTCTTTTGGTAAAAAGCTGAGGGATTGGGGCTGGAGTAATGTAACCACTCTCTAATTCATAAACAGAGCTATAGATGCAAGGACTGACCATCCATGGTATCAAAATAATAGTTTTAACCCCTGTGTTTTTAGGCTGTATTGTGTTTGTTTACAAACGTTGGAGTAAAACAGGCTGTGATTCAGGTTGTATCACAACCGGCCGTGATCGGGAGTCTATGTGCGCCGTCGGGGGTAGGGCCGTCATTGTAAATAAGAATTTATTCTTAACTAACTGACTCGTCTAGTTAAATAAAGGTTTTCCTAGCTGAGCATTCATAGGTTGAGAGAGAGTCGAAACAGTAGGACCGGGACATGGTAGCACATCCATTACAACAGTAAGAACGGGACATGGTAGCACATCCATTACAACAGTAAGAACGGGACATGGTAGCACAACCATTACAACAGTATATATATATATATATATATTTTGCGTTCTGATGAGGTACGACAGTTGAACTAAGCTCAGGCATTTTATAAATTAGATTCTTCGAGAATCAATGGTGACATATCATTCATGTACAAGTGCAGAAATGGAATGCGGGAATTGCTGATTGGCTCCTCTTGTTTAAAGGTATACTACTGGTGTGTGTCTATTGATCTGGTGTTTGAGGCAAAGACTTGCAATCAACAAGCCTTTCGTGTGAATCTTCTCGTTTTCATTGGAACTTGTAAAAAACATCTTTTTAATAATCCTGGAATTGACCGAATGTGTTTTTGCAATTCTGTTTCCACTACCATGTAACCCAGTTCGCTTTGGATAAAGGAGTCTGCTAAATGGCATATACTATTAAAGTCTGTTTTGACTCTGCAAACTAGCTGCCCAGTGTAGTTACCACTCCTGAACAGTAGATGGCAGTCAAAGCTAGTTAAAGTCACTACTCTAGCGACGGGGACTAGGGTGGGGAGGGGGGTTCGCGCGCGTTGAAAGTAGTTTTATCTGGTTACGCTTGAACCTGTTTGTTTTATAGTGGCTAGAACAGCAAACTAATTCTATTTTTCTATAAGGCATTAATTAGCTCTATGTCTTAGGCTAGGTTTAATTGTTTTCTAAATGATCTGGTTTTATTCAAAGTCAAACCCTACTCAGGTGCCTTTTGGTTCTGGGCATCCTTATTGAAGGCAGCGTGCCTTCATACCTTACGACACATGCAGGGATGAGACGCAGGGATGAGACACCGCACACCTCATCCAATCTTCCCTCGTGTCCATAGTAGGGTGAAGCGACGATAAACAGCCTGTGTGCTCTTGCAAACAAAATCACTAGAGAAGTTAGTCCGTTACGGAAACTGAATCGCGGTGTATTCATAATGAGCACGTCCCATGTATCGGTTAAAAAGACATTTCATAATGAGCACGTCCCATGTATCGGTTAGAAAGACATTTCATAATGAGCACGTCCCATGTATCGGTTAGAAAGACATTTCATAATGAGCACGTCCCATGTATCGGTTAGAAAGACATTTCACGATGCCGTCTGCGATTCCAACTACTGGTCGTGTAATTTAAAGGTGAATGTGTTACCAACGCGCCAAACAGAGCTGATGATGAACATCGTTATAGGATACTGATTTATTTATATATATATATATATATATATATATATTGAGCACCTTCCACTACTGACATTAACCTTAAATCATGTTGCTTTATTATAAATGATTTAACTGGTATATCTGCTGCTGACTGGTCACCTCTTCTGACAGGAAGTCCTTCATAAGGATTAGTGACACGTTCAATAAATACATCACCATCCAGACAGACTGACAGGATGTAATACATCACCATCCAGACAGACTGACAGGATGTAATACATCACCATCCAGACAGACTGACAGGATGTAATACATCACCATCCAGACAGACTGACAGGATGTAATACATCACCATCCAGACAGACTGACAGGATGTAATACATCACCATCCAGACAGACAGACAGGATGTAATACATCACCATCCAGACAGACTGACAGGATGTAATACATCACCATCCACAGACAGACTGACAGGATGTAATACATCACCATCCAGACAGACAGACAGGATGTAATACATCACCATCCAGACAGACTGACAGGATGTAATACATCACCATCCAGACAGACTGACAGGATGTAATACATCACCATCCAGACAGACTGACAGGATGTAATACATCACCATCCAGACAGACTGACAGGATGTAATACATCACCATCCAGACAGACTGACAGGATGTAATACATCACCATCCAGACAGACTGACAGGATGTAATACATCACCATCCAGACAGACTGACAGGATGTAATACATCACCATCCAGACAGACTGACAGGATGTAATACATCACCATCCAGACAGACTGACTGACAGGATGTAATACATCACCATCCAGACAGACAGACAGACAGGATGTAATACATCACCATCCAGACAGACAGACTGACAGGATGTAATACATCACCATCCAGACAGACAGACTGACAGGATGTAATACATCACCATCCAGACAGACAGACTGACAGGATGTAATACATCACCATCCAGACAGACTGACAGGATGTAATACATCACCATCCAGACAGACTGGCAGGATGTAATACATCACCATCCAGACAGACTGGCAGGATGTAATACATCACCATCCAGACAGACTGACAGGATGTAATACATCACCATCCACAGACAGACTGACAGGATGTAATACATCACCATCCAGACAGACTGACAGGATGTAATACATCACCATCCAGACAGACTGACAGGATGTAATACATCACCATCCAGACAGACAGACAGGATGTAATACATCACCATCCAGACAGACTGACAGGATGTAATACATCACCATCCAGACAGACTGACAGGATGTAATACATCACCATCCAGACAGACTGACTGACAGGATGTAATACATCACCATCCAGACAGACTGACTGACAGGATGTAATACATCACCATCCAGACAGACAGACTGACAGGATGTAATACATCACCATCCAGACAGACAGACTGACAGGATGTAATACATCACCATCCAGACAGACAGACTGACAGGATGTAATACATCACCATCCAGACAGACAGACTGACAGGATGTAATACATCACCATCCAGACAGACAGACTGACAGGATGTAATACATCACCATCCAGACAGACAGACAGGATGTAATACATCACCATCCAGACAGACTGACAGGATGTAATACATCACCATCCAGACAGACTGACAGGATGTAATACATCACCATCCAGACAGACTGACAGGATGTAATACATCACCATCCAGACAGACTGACAGGATGTAATACATCACCATCCAGACAGACTGACAGGATGTAATACATCACCATCCAGACAGACAGGATGTAATACATCACCATCCAGACAGACTGACAGGATGTAATACATCACCATCCAGACAGACTGACAGGAACCTCTGACGGAGACCTGGTTGGACCCCTGCTGTGGACCGAGACCTGGTCGAACCCCTGCTGTGGACAGAGACCTGGTCGGACCCCTGCTGTGGACAGAGACCTGGTCGAGCCCCTGCTGTGGACCGAGACCTGG
The DNA here is from genome assembly GCF_045791955.1 of Oncorhynchus clarkii lewisi. NCBI lineage: Eukaryota > Metazoa > Chordata > Actinopteri > Salmoniformes > Salmonidae > Oncorhynchus > Oncorhynchus clarkii. The sequence continues at coordinate 5,239 of NW_027258494.1, forward strand.
TCGAGCCCCTGCTGTGGACCGAGACCTGGTCGGACCCCTGCTGTGGACAGAGACCTGGTCGGACCCCTGCTGTGGACAGAGACCTGGTCGAGCCCCTGCTGTGGACCGAGACCTGGTCGAAACCCTGCTGTGGACCGAGACCTGGTCGGACCCCTGCTGTGGACAGAGACCTGGTCGGACCCCTGCTGTGGACAGAGACCTGGTCGGACCCCTGCTGTGGACAGAGACCTGGTCGGACCCCTGCTGTGGACCGAGACCTGATCGAACCCCTGCTGTGGACCGAGACCTGGTCGAACCCCTGCTGTGGACCGAGACCTGGTCGGACCCCTGCTGTGGACCGAGACCTGATCGAACCCCTGCTGTGGACCGAGACCTGATCGAACCCCTGCTGTGGACCGAGACCTGGTTGGACCCCTGCTGTGGACCGAGACCTGATCGAACCCCTGCTGTGGACCGAGACGTGGTTGGACCCCTGCGGCCAGAGAAGAAATGGCTCCTGCTTTGAGACACGTCACTGTTCATCTCTCATATTATTATTTTCTGTACAACCCAGGAGACTTTCCACTCGTTTAACACACACACACACACACACACACACACACACACACTAGATGCTCTTAGAGCTAATGTCATCATGACTGGCTTTTACAACGTTCTGCTGAACACACAGATGATTCTGATCGGTTTCTTTTAAGCTCAAAACAAAAAACGCGAATCAAGTTACTAAAATGTAAACGAAGTTACCGATATATTTTCTGTAACTCTAACTCCCATAGACATCAATTACAGTTGGGAAGAGTTCATCGTTATATTCATTATTGAATTGTTGCTCCTATAGAAATAGAATTACTAGAAAAGGCAAAGCCCCCCTCAGACAGCAAAAAAATGATTTGCACAGAGCAGTCTGGACTACAGTAGGGAAGGAGGGAGCAGTCTGGACTACAGTAGGGGAGAAGAGAGCAGTCTGGACTACAGTAGGGAAGGAGGGAGCAGTCTGGACTACAGTAGGGGAGGAGGGAGGAGAGAGCAGTCTGGACTACAGTAGGGAAGGAGAGAGCAGTCTGGACTACAGTAGGGAAGGAGAGAGCAGTCTGGACTACAGTAGGGAAGGAGGGAGCAGTCTGGACTACAGTAGGGGAGAAGAGAGCAGTCTGGACTACAGTAGGGAAGGAGGGAGCAGTCTGGACTACAGTAGGGGAGGAGGGAGGAGAGAGCAGTCTGGACTACAGTAGGGAAGGAGAGAGCAGTCTGGACTACAGTAGGGGAGGAGGGAACAGTCTGGACTACAGTAGGGGAGGAGGGAGGAGAGAGCAGTCTGGACTACAGTAGGGGAGGAGAGAGCAGTCTGGACTACAGTAGGGGAGGAGAGAGCAGTCTGGACTACAGTAGGGAAGGAGGGAGCAGTCTGGACTACAGTAGGGGAGAAGAGAGCAGTCTGGACTACAGTAGGGAAGGAGGGAGCAGTCTGGACTACAGTAGGGGAGGAGGGAGGAGAGAGCAGTCTGGACTACAGTAGGGAAGGAGAGAGCAGTCTGGACTACAGTAGGGGAGGAGGGAGCAGTCTGGACTACAGTAGGGGAGGAGGGAGGAGAGAGCAGTCTGGACTACAGTAGGGGAGGATAGAGCAGTCTGGACTACAGTAGGGAAGGAGGGAGCAGTCTGGACTACAGTAGGGGAGGAGGGAGGAGAGAGCAGTCTGGACTACAGCAGGGGAGGAGAGAGCAGTCTGGACTACAGTAGGGGAGGAGAGAGCAGTCTAGACTACAGTAGGGGAGGAGAGAGCAGTCTGGACTACAGTATGGGAGGAGAGAGCAGTCTGGACTACAGTATGGGAGGAGAGAGCAGTCTGGACTACAGTATGGGAGGAGAGAGCAGTCTGGACTACAGTAGGGGAGGAGAGAGCAGTCTGGACTACAGTAGGGGAGGAGAGAGCAGTCTGGACTACAGTAGGGGAGGAGAGAGCAGTCTGGACTACAGTAGGGGAGGAGAGAGGAGAGAGCAGTCGACTACAGTAGGGGAGGAGAGAGCAGTCGACTACAGTAGGGGAGGAGAGAGGAGTCTGGACTACAGTAGGGGAGGAGAGAGGAGAGAGCAGTCTGGACTACAGTAGGGGAGGAGAGAGGAGAGAGCCGTCTGGACTACAGCAGTGGAGGAGAGAGCAGTCTGGACTACAGTAGGGGAGGAGAGAGCAGTCTGGACTACAGTAGGGGAGGAGAGAGCAGTCTGGACTACAGTAGGGGAGGAGAGAGGAGAGAACAGTCTGGACTACAGCAGTGGAGGAGAGAGCAGTCTGGACTACAGTAGGAGAGGAGAGAGGAGAAAGCAGTCTGGACTACAGTAGGGGAGGAGAGAGCAGTCTGGACTACAGTAGGGGAGGAGAGAGGAGAAAGCAGTCTGGACTACAGCAGTGGAGGAGAGAGCAGTCTGGACTACAGTAGGGGAGGAGAGAGGAGAGAGCAGTCTGAACTACAGCAGTGGAGGAGAGAGCAGTCTGGACTACAGTAGGGGAGGAGAGAGCAGTCTGGACTACAGTAGGGGAGGAGAGAGCAGTCTGGACTACAGTAGGGGAGGAGAGAGCAGTCTGGACTACAGTAGGGGAGGAGAGAGCAGTCTGGACTACTGTAGGGGAGGAGAAAGCAGTCTGGACTACAGTAGGGGAGGAGAGAGCAGTCTGGACTACAGTAGGGGAGGAGAGAGGAGAAAGCAGTCTGGACTACAGTAGGGGAGGAGAAAGCAGTCTGGACTACAGCAGTGGAGGAGAAAGCAGTCTGGACTACAGTAGGGGAGGAGAGAGCAGTCTGGACTACAGTAGGGGAGGAGAGAGGAGAGAGCAGTCTGGACTACAGTAGGGGAGGAGAGAGGAGAAAGCAGTCTGGACTACAGTAGGGGAGGAGAGAGGAGAGAGCAGTCTGGACTACAGTAGGGGAGGAGAGAGGAGAAAGCAGTCTGGACTACAGTAGGGGAGGAGAGAGCAGTCTGGACTACAGTAGGGGAGGAGAGAGGAGAAAGCAGTCTGGACTACAGTAGGGGAGGAGAGAGGAGAAAGCAGTCTGGACTACAGTAGGGGAGGAGAAAGCAGTCTGGACTACAGCAGTGGAGGGGAGAGCAGTCTGGACTACAGTAGGGGAGGAGAGAGCAGTCTGGACTACAGTAGGGGAGAAGAGAGCAGTCTGGACTACAGTAGGGGAGGAGAGAGGAGAAAGCAGTCTGGACTACAGTAGGAGAGGAGAGAGCAGTCTGGACTACAGTAGGAGAGGAGAGAGCAGTCTGGACTACAGTAGGAGAGGAGAGAGCAGTCTGGACTACAGTAGGGGAGGAGAGAGCAGTCTGGACTACAGCAGTGGAGGGGAGAGTTCTGCTAAGGGAATCAGAAATGTTGTCTTAACCTCAGGCAGACACGGAGGGAGGGTCCATCCTTATCTATCTGACCGTGTCGTGGAGACAGAAGGCAAGAGAAAGAGGGAGAAGGGGGAGAAGGGCATACCCCCTTGCTGACGAAAGCAGAGAGCAGACAACTCCGATGAACCCTCGTTCCCTGTACATTCCTGTTTTTTGCTATGTCACCTTTATTTAACTAGGGAAGTCGGTTAAAGAACAAATAATTTTTTACAATGGCAACCTACACTGTCCAAACCCGATGCTGGGCCAATTGTAGGACTCCCAATCACAGCCGGTTGTGATACAGCCCGGAATCGAACCAGGATGTCTGTAGTGACCCCTCTAGCACTGAGATGCAGTGCCTTAGACCACTGCACCACTCGGGAGCCCAGGAGGAGGAAGGAGGAGGGGCTGTAATGATTAAGAAACATAATTATTTAGCAGAGCATTTGCTTACTAAGGTGTTTATGTGTAGAGGAGGGGGGAAACACTGAGGAAGAGACAGCCTGTCAGTTGATGCAACGGCGAAGATGTCCCCTCAGCCTTTTAAAGAGTGGACAGGAGGGGAAGGGGGAGTTGTGTGTGTGTGTGAGAGAGGGAGAGACTGGGAGAGGAAGGGAAGGGGGAGGTGTGTTTTAGAAAGGGAAAGGAGGTGAAGGGCGTCCATTTTGTTGTGCCATATGAGGGATAAGCAGCACACAGACAGTAAGGAGGTGAAGGGCGTCCATTTTGTGCTATATGAGGGATAAGCAGCACACAGACAGTAAGGAGGTGAAGGGCGTCCATTTTGTGCCATATGAGGGATAAGCAGCACACAGACAGTAAGGAGGTGAAGGGCGTCCATTTTGTGCTATATGAGGGAAAGGCAGCACACAGACAGTAAGGAGGTGAAGGGCGTCCATTTTGTGCCATATGAGGGATAAGCAGCACACAGACAGTAAGGAGGTGAAGGGCGTCCATTTTGTGCTATATGAGGGAAAGGCAGCACACAGACAGAAAGGAGGCGAAGGGCGTCCATTTTGTGCTATATGAGGGATAAGCAGCACACAGACAGTAAGGAGGTGAAGGGCGTCCATTTTGTGCCATATGAGGGATAAGCAGCACACAGACAGTAAGGAGGTGAAGGGCGTCCATTTTGTGCCATATGAGGGATAAGCAGCACACAGACAGTAAGGAGGTGAAGGGCGTCCATTTTGTGCTATATGAGGGAAAGGCAGCACACAGACAATAAGGAGGTGAAGGGCTTCTATTTTGTGCTATATGAGGGAAAGGCAGCACACAGACAATAAGGAGGTGAAGGGCTTCTATTTTGTGCTATATGAGGGAAAGGCAGCACACAGACAATAAGGAGGTGAAGGGCTTTCATTTTGTGCTATATGAGGGAAAGGCAGCACACAGACAATAAGGAGGTGAAGGGTGTCCATTTTGTGCTATATGAGGGAAAGGCAGCACACAGACAATAAGGAGGTGAAGGGTGTCCATTTTGTGCTATATGAGGGAAAGGCAGCACACAGACAATAAGGAGGTGAAGGGTGTCCATTTTGTGCTATATGAGGGAAAGGCAGCACACAGACAATAAGGAGGTGAAGGGTGTCCATTTTGTGCTATATGAGGGAAAGGCAGCACACAGACAATAAGGAGGTGAAGGGTGTCCATTTTGTGCTATATGAGGGAAAGGCAGCACACAGACAATAAGGAGGTGCTGAAAGAGAGATAGAAGGAGCATTACACTATTAACCTTTATTGGGTGTCTGTCTGTGTCTGTGCTGCGAATGCAGTCGCTCAGCTCTACTGCAGCAGTTCGATTTTTGTCAATGGCCTACTCATCAAATCACATTTTGTCACGTGCTTGGTAAACCACAGGTGTAGACTAACAGTGAAATGCTGACTGACGGGCCCTTCCCAACAATGTAGAGAGAAACCAAAAATAGAAACATAACACGAGGAATAAATCCACGAGTAACGATAACATGGCTTTATACACAGGGTACCAGTACTGAGTCCATGTGTAGGGGTACGAGGTCAATAACATGGCTTTATACACAGGGTACCAGTACTGAGTCCATGTGTAGGGGTACGAGGTCAATAACATGGCTTTATACACAGGGTACCAGTACTGAGTCCATGTGTAGGGGTACGAGGTCAATAACATGGCTTTATACACAGGGTACCAGTACTGAGTCCATGTGTAGGGGTACGAGGTAATAACATGGCTTTGTACACAGGGTACCAGTACTGAGTCCATGTGTAGGGTACGAGGTAATAACATGGCTTTATACACAGGGTACCAGTACTGAGTCCATGTGTAGGGTACGAGGTAATAACATGGCTTTATACACAGGGTACCAGTACTGAGTCCATGTGTAGGGTACGAGGTAATAACATGGCTTTATACACAGGGTACCAGTACTGAGTCCATGTGTAGGGGTACGAGGTCAATAACATGGCTTTATACACAGGGTACCAGTACTGAGTCCATGTGTAGGGTACGAGGTAATAACATGGCTTTATACACAGGGTACCAGTACTGAGTCCATGTGTAGGGTACGAGGTAATAACATGGCTTTATACACAGGGTACCAGTACTGAGTCCATGTGTAGGGTACGAGGTAATAACATGGCTTTATACACAGGGTACCAGTACTGAGTCAATGTGTAGGGGTACGAGGTCAATAACATGGCTTTATACACAGGGTACCAGTACTGAGTCCATGTGTAGGGTACGAGGTAATAACATGGCTTTATACACAGGGTACTAGTACTGAGTCCATGTGTAGGGTACGAGGAAATAACATGGCTTTATACACAGGGTACCAGTACTGAGTCCATGTGTAGGGGTACGAGGTCAATAACATGGCTTTATACACAGGGTACCAGTACTGAGTCCATGTGTAGGGGTACGAGGTAATAACATGGCTTTATACACAGGGTACCAGTACTGAGTCCATGTGTAGGGTACGAGGTAATAACATGGCTTTATACACAGGGTACCAGTACTGAGTCCATATGCAGGGTATAAGGTAATAACATACAATTGAAGTCTGAGGTTTAAATCCACTTAGGTTGGAGTCATTAAAACTAGTTTTTCAACTACTCCACAAATGTCTTGTTAACAAACTATAGTTTTGGCAAGTCGGTTAGGACATCTACTTTGTGCATGACACAAGTCATTTTTCCAACAATTGTTTACAGACAGATTATTTCACTTATAATTCACTGTATCACAATTCCAGTGGGTCAGATGTTTACATACACTAAGTTGACTGTGCCTTTGAACAGCTTTAAAAATTCCAGAAAATTATGTCATGGCTTTAGAAGCTTCTGATAGGCTAATTGACACCATTTGAGTCAATTGGAGGTGTACCTGTGGATGTATTTTAAGGCCTACCTTCAAACTCAGTGCGTCTTTGCTTGACCTCATGGGAAAATCAAAAGAAATCAGCCAAGACCTCAGAAAAAAAAATTGTAGACCTCCACAAGTCTGGTTCATCCTTGGGAGCAATTTACAAACACCTGAAGGTACCACGTTCACCTGTACAAACAATAGTACGCAAGTATAAACACCATGGGACCATGCAGCCGTCATACCGCTCAGGAAGGAGACACATTCTGTCTCCTAGAGATTAACGTACTTCAGTGTGAAAAGTGCAAATGAATCCCAGAACAACAGCAAAGGACCTTGAGAAGATGCTGGAGGAAACAGGTACAAATGTATCTAAATCCACAGTAAAATGAGTCCTATATCGACATAACCTGAAAGGCCACTCAGCAAGAAAGAAGCCACTGCTCCAAAACCACCACACAAAAAAGCCAGACTACGATTTGCAACTTTACATGCACTTTTTGGAGAAATGTCCTCTGGTCTGATGAAACAAAAATAGAACTGTTTGGCCATAATGACCATCGTTATGTTTGGAGGAAAAAGGGGGAGGCTTGTTTGCTGAAGAACACCATCACAACCGTGAAGCACGGAGGTGGCAGCATCATGTTGTGGGGGTGCTTTGCTGCAGGAGAGACTGGTGCACTTCACAAAATAGATGGCATCATGAGGGAGGAAAATTATGTGGATTATTGAAGCAACATCTCAAGACATCAGTCAGGAAGTTAAAGCTTGGTCTCAAATGGGTCTTCCAAATGGACAATGACCCTAAGCATACTTCCAAAGTTGTGGCAAAATGGCTTAAGGACAACAAAGTCAAGGTATTGGAGTGGCCATCAAAGCCCTGACCTCAATCCTATAGAAAATGTGTAGGCAGAACTGAAAAAGTGTGTGCGATCAAGGAGGCCGATAAACCTGACTCAGTTACACCAGCTCTGTCAGAAGGAATGGGCCAAAATTCACCCAACTTATTGTGGGAAGCTTGTGGAAGGCTGCCTGAAAACGTTTGACCCACGTTAAATAATGTCAAGGCAATGCTACCAAATACCAATTGAGTGTATGTAAACTTCTGACCCACTGGGCATGTGATGAAAGAAATAAAAGCTGAAATAAATCAAATCTCTCTACTTTTATTCTGACATTTCACATTCTTAATATAAAGTGGTGATCCTAAAACAGGGAATTTTTACTTGGATTAAATGTCAGGAATTGTGAAAAACTGAGTTTAAATGTATTTGGCTAAGGTGTATTTAAACTTCCGACTTCAACTGTAGCTATATACACAGGGTACCGAGTCCATGTGCAGGGGTACGAAGTAATTGAGGTAGATATGTACATATAGGTAGGGATAAAGTGACTATGCAACAGGATAGATTATAAACAGTAACAGCAGTATACTGTAGGTAGGGTAAAGGATATATCATAGATAGTAACAGCCATATACTGTAGGTAGGAGTAAAGGATAGATAATAGACAGTAACAGCAGTATACTGTAGGTAGGGCTAAAGGATAGATAATAGACAGTAACAGCTGTAAACTGTAGGTAGGGGTGAAGGATAGATAATAGACAGTAACAGCAGGGAATGTGATGAGTCAAGAGAGTTAGTGTAAAAAGACAATGTAAATATTCCCGGGTAGCTATTGTTGAACAATTTTAAACAAATTATTTAGCCGTCTTATGGTTTTGGGGGTAGAAGCTGTTCAGGGTCCTGTTGGTTCCAGACTTGGTACGTGGGGTAGCAGAGAGAACAGTCTATGACTTCGGTGGCTGGAGTCTTCGACCGTTTTCAGGGCCTTCCTCTGACACCGCCTGGTATAGAGATCCTGGATGGTACAGAGCTCGGCCCCGGTGATGTACTGGGCCGTACGCACCACCCTCTCTAGTGGCTTGTGGTCAGATGCCGAGCAGTTGTCATGCTTAGTGGTGATCCAGCCAGTCAGGATGCTCTCGATGGTGCAGCTGTAGAACTTTTTGAGGTTCTGAGGGTCCATGCCAAATCTTTTCAGGCTCCTGAGGGGGAAGAGGCATTGCCTTCTTAACACCTGTGTTTGTGTGTTTGGACCATGATCGATCCTTAGTGATGTGGACACGGAGGAACTTGAAGCTCTCGATCTGCTCCACTACAGCCCCGTCTTGTGTAGATTGACTGTGTGTGTGTGTAAACACTATGAATGCAGCCCTGTGGTGAACACCCTCTCACTGGGTTTTTAGAAGGCTGTTGATGCATGGGCTATGAGCTATTTTAGCTAGACTCTAGGCTATACAACCTGCACTCCTGGATTACCTCTGAATATGCTCACAAAGCGGCTCAGTATTATTGCTGATCTAGGATCAGGTCAATAAGCTCATACATCTATCATATTTATTATGGTCTAAAATGCAAAACTGATCCTAAATCAGCACTCATCCTTGGTAATGGCAGCGCAAGCCATTTGAGGCAGAAATGAAGGATGATTTCCTATGCAGCTGATATAGTATGCAGCTGATATAGTATGCAGCTGATCTAGTATGTAGCTGATCTAGTATGTAGCTGATATCGTATGTAGCTGATCTAGTATGTAGCTGATATCGTATGTAGCTGATATCGTATGTAGCTGATATAGTATGTAGCTGATCTAGTATGCAGCTGATATAGTATGCAGCTGATCTAGTATGTAGCTGATCTAGTATGTAGCTGATCTAGTATGTAGCTGATCTAGTATGTAGCTGATCTAGTATGTAGCTGATATCGTATGTAGCTGATATAGTATGTAGCTGATCTAGTATGTAGCTGATATCGTATATAGCTGGTCTAGTATGTAGCTGATATCGTATGTAGCTGATATCGTATGTAGCTGATATCGTATGTAGCTGGTCTAGTATGTAGCTGATATCGTATGTAGCTGATATCGTATGTAGCTGATATCGTATGTAGCTGATATAGTATGCAGCTGATATAGTATGCAGCTGATATAGTATGCAGCTGATTAGCTGATATAGTATGCAGCCAATCTAGTATGCAGCCGATCTAGTATGCAGCTGATTAGCTGATATAGTATGCAGCTGATCTAGTATGCAGCTGATTAGCTGATATAGTATGCAGCCAATCTAGTATGCAGCCAATCTAGTATGCAGCTGATTAGCTGATATAGTATGCAGCTGATCTAGTATGCACCTGATTAGCTGATCTAGTATGTAGCTGATCTAGTATGTAGCTGATCTAGTATGTAGCTGATATCGTATGTAGCTGATATAGTATGTAGCTGATCTAGTATGTAGCTGATATTGTATATAGCTGGTCTAGTATGTAGCTGATATAGTATGCAGCTGATCTAGTATGCAGCTGATATAGTATGCAGCTGATTAGCTGATATAGTATGCAGCCAATCTAGTATGCAGCCAATCTAGTATGCAGCTGATTAGCTGATATAGTATGCAGCTGATCTAGTATGCAGCTGATTAGCTGATATAGTATGCAGCTGATCTAGTATGCAGCTGATTAGCTGATGTAGTATGCTGCTGGTGTAGAATGCAGATGGTATAGTATGCTGCTGGTGTAGAATGCAGATGGTATAGTATGAGGCTGGTGTAGAATGCAGATGGTATAGTATGAGGCTGGTGTAGAATGAAGATGGTATAGTATGAGGCTGGTGTAGAATGCAGATGGTATAGTATGAGGCTGGTGTAGAATGCAGATGGTATAGTATGAGGCTGGTGTAGAATGAAGATGGTATAGTATGCTGCTGGTGTAGAATGCAGATGGTATAGTATGAGGCTGGTGTAGAATGAAGATGGTATAGTATGCTGCTGGTGTAGAATGCAGATGGTATAGTATGAGGCTGGTGTAGAATGCAGATGGTATAGTATGCTGCTGGTGTAGAATGAAGATGGTATAGTATGAGGCTGGTGTAGAATGAAGATGGTATAGTATGCTGCTGGTGTAGAATGAAGATGGTATAGTATGCTGCTGGTGTAGAATGCAGATGGTATAGTATGAGGCTGGTGTAGAATGCAGATGGTATAGTATGAGGCTGGTGTAGAATGAAGATGGTATAGTATGCATGGATGCTGCATATGGTGTGCCTCAGCACAATAGGAACTAGGGATTGATTACTCAACCATTGACTCACAATAGGAACTAGGGATTACTCAACCATTGACTCACAGTAGGAACTAGGGATTACTCAACCATTGACTCACAATCAGAACGAGGGATTACTCAACCATTGACTCACAATAGGAGCTAGGGATTACTCAACCATTGACTCACAATAGGAACTAGGGATTACTCAACCATTGACTCACAATCAGAACTAGGGATTACTAATGAAGTGGTGCTGGTTAAAGAAGCCTGACTATGGATTCATACTGTAGAACACTGGTGGTAATTAGGGCTTTTTGGGGAATTGGACCTCACAGTACGATTTGATCACGATACTTAGGTGCCGATACGATATGTATTCTGATTATCGCGATTCGATATGTGTCGCGATTATCACCATTCGATATGCGTCGCGATTATCACCATTCGATATGCGTCGCGATTATCACAATTCGATATGCGTCGCGATTATCACAATTCGATATGTGTCGCGATTATCTTTATTCTATATGCATTGCGATTTATCACGATTCGATATTTATCACAATTCTATATGTATCGCGATATTCACGATTCTATATGTATTGTGATCCTTGAGATTTCTATTCCGATTTGATGTTCCAGATATATTGCTTAGTACATCAGAGACGAGAGAGAACTAGTTTTGATCAGTCATGGAAATAAGTGCTGAAAACATGTTGGCCGACTATTTAGAAAGAAGAGAACCAGTTGGAGAAGGAGAATTATCTACGTTTTGACGCAGGTACAGCCGTCAAGCGCTAGCTAACGCTACCTGGCAAAACCATGTTTTCTTAATCCCCCATCATCACTACTTGTCAGGCTATGTTATGAAACGCCTGGTATTTCTACAGCGTTGTTCTGCGTTATTTCTGACCAATGGAAAGATGTGATCTAATATATTACAGTTGTTAGACATTATCGGATGATGAGAGATATGCAGTTGGCTGTGTTTTGCTTGAGGCAGAGCTCTGCTGTCCGTTAGGGATCAAGTCTCCACGTTCACGCTCCATTGCTCACAGCTAATCTGCAGATCGTTAGGCTACTTACTGTACACTACCGCTTTAAAACACCCTGTGTGTGTTGGGTGCACTAAAACCTCTTAGAAAGCAGCCTCCCTCTACCCATAATCCTAGAAACAGACCTGGCTCTCCTGAGGGCAGAGGGGGAGCTCAACCCTAATGCTCTACTTTTGACCAGGGCCCCATAGGGAATAGGGTGTCATTTGGGGCAAACATCCTTAAAGGCGTCAGCAGCCGAAAACAGTTTGTAAGAGTTCATGCATATATTATGACAACATTTTTGTGACGTTGTTTTGTTTTGGACTTTGGTGAGTTTTTTTTTTTTTTTTTTTCCAACCGTTCGTGTACACAACATCTTTTTCTGGAGGCAAGCCGAAGTCTACGCCCCTTTTGATGGTGATTGGTCCACAGTTGGGATCCTTCAATAAAGTCTTTGTTGTGTTTCAATGAGTGACGACTGGTTTTCAGGCAAAATAAAAAAAAAATTCATTGAGAAACAAAAATAAGGTCAATGGGTGACATGTCTGGTGGGTATGCAGGCTATAGAAGACCTGGGACATTTTCAGCTTCCAATAATTGTGTACAGATCCTTGTGACATGGGGCCGTGCATTATCATGCTGAAACATGAGGTGATGGCGATGGATGAATGGCACGACAACGGGCGTCAGGATCTCGTCACGGTATCTCTGAGCATTCAAATTGCCATCGATTTAAAATGCAATTGTGTTCGTTGTCCGTAGTTAATGCCTGCCCCATACCATAACCCCACCGCCACCATGGGGCACAACGTTGACAGCAGCAAACCGCTCGCCCACATGACGCTGTGCACAGTTGTGAGGCCGAGTTGGACGTACTGCCAAATTCTCTGAAACGACATTGGAGAGGCGGCTTATGGTAGAGAAATGCCACACCTGTCAGGTGGACGGATTATCATGGACAAATTTGTGCACAAAATTTAAGAGACATAAGCTTTTTTGTGTGTATGGAAAATGTCTGGGAATTTTATTTCAGCTCATGAAACATTGGACCAACACTACATGTTGGTTTTTGTTCAGTGTTAAATATTTTCGCCCAAAAAAATTCAATGTATGACATTTCTTGAGTTATCTTAGATTCTGACTATTTTGAGGAAGTTTATATTGGCTACGGCGTCTCAAAATGGACAATCAGTACTACCACTTTCCTCATTTTTCAAGTGAAGTTGTTTTAACGGAGTTCCCTCCTGTCTGCTGTCCCCCTCTTCTTAAACAACTACTTGTAAATACTGAATAGGCATTTTTATCTTACTGGTGTATTTCTGTAGTGTTTATTGTTTACACATCTACACGTTATTGTTTATTGTTTACACATCTACACGTTAGTTCTGGCACTGGGGGAGGGCTGTCCTAGAGCTGTCTCGGAGGAAGGGAGGGAGGGAACATAACAAAGGAAGGATGTAAAGGCCTTTTCTGAGAAAAGAAGTGCCCTTTTTTAGACAGTTGCCTGGTGGTTTAGGGTGGTGGTTAGCTAGCGGCTGTAAGAGTCGAGGAGGGCGTCTGTGAGGTGACACCATCACCTTAGTATCTAGTGGGGGTGGAGGAAGGAGGACCTGTGCTTCTGGCTCAGCCATTATAGTGTGTTGTTTTTTTCAATGCAGGCCCTCATCTAGTTCCCTACACACACACACACACACACACACACACACACACACACACACACACACACACACACACACACACACACACACCTGCTCCTAGATGGGCTTGGAGAGGAGGGCGCCTGCCTGCAACCAGATCAACTGAATAATGTAGGAGTAAAAATGGCTTTTTCCTGCTGACCTAATGGCCTTGTTACCGGGATCTCTTCTCCTCCTTTGAAAGACGTCCTCCGCTTCTTTGAAAGACGTCCTCTGCTTCTTTGAAAGATGTCTGTCGCTGTGGTTGTGGTTCTGTGTGCTGTTGGTTTGAAACCTCAGTGCTATCAATGCAACAGTTACATCTGTTTGTGTTAGATTGTTTCCGGCGTGTCGTGTCAGCACCCGAGAGATAAAATATAGGTATAATCTATTCCATTCTGTGTCGTGAACATGCCTTTGTTTCTGCTGTGGTAGCTTGAGAATGGAGGACGACAGTGTTCATTTGATTACAGCCTGTTTTCTCTCTTCCAGTTTGAATTCTAACCCACTGTTCCTAGGCCGTCATTGAAAATAAGGCCGTCATTGAAAATAAGAAATTGTTTGAAAATTGTTGAAAATAAGAATTTGTTCTTAACTGACTTGCCTGGTTAAAATAAAACAATAAAATAAAAAGAGACGTGTGATGTTCTCCAAAAAGCATCCTATTTTCCTACACAGTGTGCAATTATTTTTTTTTAAAGTAGTGCACTACGTAGGTGATAGGGTCCTATTTGGGAGTGCACACTCCGATTTCACTATTTAGTTTTGTCACAGCAGCAGATGTTCTCTCTCTATCTGATTTTAACTAACAAACAAACAAAGGCTTTGCTGCTACTGTCTACAACCCTTAGCAGTAACAACCAACAGTCTTTGTTTTGTTCTGTTCTGTGTATAGGGGGGATCATTGGTGAGCCTTCCCTCGGCAAGACGTAGGATTTCTCTAGTGATGATGATGATGATGATAATCTCATGTTGTTTCTGTGTGTATGTCCTGACAGTATCTTCTCTGGCGGGGTTTAATTAAATACTAATGTTATGCTAATGTTGTTGTGGAGATAATCGGCAGGGTCGGCAGGTAGCCTAGAAGTTAAGAGCGTTGGGCCAGTAACCAAAAGGTTTGAATCCTTGAGCCAAATAGGTTAAGTGTCCTTGAGCAAGGCACTTGACCCTAATTGCTCGTGTAAGTCACTCTGGATAAGAGCATTTGCTAAATGACCGAAATATCTTGTCATGACAAACAGTAGACTTATCATCTTGGTTGGGGTTTAGATACTAATGTTATCATAATGTTGTGTAGATATCATGACAAACAGTAGACTTATCATCTTGGTTGGGGTTTAGATACTAATGTTATCATAATGTTGTGTAGATATCATGACAAACAGTAGACTTATCATCTTGGTTGGGGTTTAGATACTAATGTTGTCATAATGTTGTGTAGATATCATGACAAACAGTAGACTTATCATCTTGGTTGGGGCTTAGATACTAATGTTGCCATAATGTTGTGTAGATATCATGACAATCAGTAGACTTATCACCTTGGTTGGGGCTTAGATACTAATGTTATCATAATGTTGTGTAGATGTCTTGTCATGACTAACAGTAGACTTATCATCTTGGTTGGGGTTTAGATACTAATGTTATCATAATGTTGTGTAGATGTCTTGTCATGACTAACAGTAGACTTATCATCTTGGTTGGGGTTTCGATACTAATGTTATCATAATGTTGTGTAGATGTCTTGTCATGACTAACAGTAGACTTATCATCTTGGTTGGGGTTTAGATACTAATGTTATCATAATGTTGTGTAGATGTCATGACAAACAGTAGACTTATCTTCTTATTTGGGGCTTAGATACTAATGTTATCATAATGTTGTGTAGATGTCATGACAAACAGTAGACTTATCTTCTTGGTTGGGGTTTAGATACTAATGTTATCATAATGTTGTGTAGATGTCTTGTCATGACTAACAGTAGACTTATCATCTTGGTTGGGGTTTAGATACTAATGTTATCATAATGTTGTGTAGATGTCATGACTAACAGTAGACTTATCTTCTTATTTGGGGCTTAGATACTAATGTTATCATAATGTTGTGTAGATGTCATGACAAACAGTAGACTTATCTTCTTGGTTGGGGTTTAGATACTAATGTTATCATAATGTTGTGTAGATGTCTTGTCATGACTAACAGTAGACTTATCATCTTGGTTGGGGTTTAGATACTAATGTTATCATAATGTTGTGTAGATGTCTTGTCATGACTAACAGTAGACTTATCATCTTGGTTGGGGTTTCGATACTAATGTTAAACAGTAGACTTATCATCTTGGTTGGGGCTTAGATACTAATGTTATCATAATGTTGTGTAGATGTCTTGTCATGACTAACAGATGATGATCAGATGATGGCGTAGCTAGGCATAACGTCCCTGTTTGTGATTGTTTTCACAGACACACCTTACATGACCTCCGCCTCTCCTTTTAAAATGCTGGATGGATGTACGTCAAATGAATGATAATTCCCTTTTTCTAGAGGCTAAAGATACTAGCAAGTACTTCAGATTAGCCACTCATAGTAGTAATAGTATTGTAGTAGTAGTATCGTCAGAGTAGTACTGGCTGGTTGTGTGTCTGCTAGGCTAGCCTTGTGACTCCATTTAGAGTAATGTGACTGGTAAAAAATGTATATTAAAATGAGATTAAAAGACTTGTTCTCTGATGAAACCTAAAGTAGACTCATGATAGCATTAGGGCTACATCCCAAATGGCTGCCTAGTCCTCTATATAGTGTACTTTATAACGACTAGGGTGCCGTTTCATACCCTCGTCAGTGACACCCAGGGAGAAGTCGGTCCAACAGCCCGCTCTGCGATAGCACTGCTCTACCCTCCCTCGTCAATGACACCCAGGGAGAAGTCGGTCCAACAGCCCGCTCTGCGATAACACTGCTCTACCCTCCCTCGTCAATGACACCCAGGGAGAAGTCGGTCCAACAGCCCGCTCTGCGCTAACACTGCTCTACCCTCCCTCGTCAATGACACCTAGGGAGAAGTCGGTCCAACAGCCTGCTCTGCCCTCGTCAATGACACCCAGGGAGAAGTCGGTCCAACAGCCCGCTCTGCGATAGCACTGCTCTACCCTCCCTCGTCAATGACACCCAGGGAGAAGTCGGTCCAACAGCCCGCTCTGCGATAACACTGCTCTACCCTCCCTCGTCAATGACACCCAGGGAGAAGTCGGTCCAACAGCCCGCTCTGCGCTAACACTGCTCTACCCTCCCTCGTCAATGACACCTAGGGAGAAGTCGGTCCAACAGCCTGCTCTGCCCTCGTCAATGACACCCAGGGAGAAGTCGGTCCAACAGCCCGCTCTGCGATAGCACTGCTCTACCCTCCCTCGTCAATGACACCCAGGGAGAAGTCGGTCCAACAGCCCGCTCTGCGATAACACTGCTCTCGAGAGCAGCTCGTTTAGAGGGGATCATGGGTAGAGGAGCATTGAACACAACCCCGCCCTTTTTTCTTCAGGAGCCGGGGGCTGGATCGAGGTGGATCGAGGTGGATCGAGGTGGATCGAGGTGGATCGAGGTGGATCGAGGTGGATCGAAGTCCTTCAAGGGGTTTCCTATTGCGTTGAGAAATAATATCTTCGTTTCAGTTCATTTTTTGTTGTTGTTGTTGTAGGCTACTGTCTTGTTGTGCTGTGGGAGAAATGGTTTCCTCCACCGCAGCAACTAGCTACAGCCCGTATGTTAAATGTGTATGTTATTGTTTGAATGCCTCTAACCTATCGTTGCCACGGTCCTGTCGTTACCTCTTGAACTAACTCCAAAATGGAGGCTAACAATAGGACTTCTTAGCACGTTGCTCTTTGATTCCCTGAGGGAAATAGGTTGTTGCCTGTCAGGTCAGTGAATTCAAGGAACATGCGGAGTAGACGTGTGTGTGTCCTACACTCTGCTTCCTGTGCTGTTGTTGTTGGACTGGAGGTTGCATATCACATGACATCAGAGTAGATTAGACTAAGTCATGTATTGAAACTGACACAAGCTGCCTAATCTCAACATCATCATGCTTAATGCTACACAAAATGGCCTCTGAGGATCTAGGGTGCCCCCCCCCATAATGTTAACAGCTAGCACCCTATGCCCTTGACAGTGCACTACTTTTGATGAGAGGTCTATGGGCTTGGGTCAAAAGTAGGGCACTATATAGGGAAATAGGGTGCCGTTTTGGACGAATTGGCTGTATTCATTCACGCAACTATTGCTCTACTACTGATCTGTATTCACGGGACTGTTTCATTCTGAAATCCTTCTGCAACTAAATCCCTCAAATCCTTGCCAGTCATTTTTTTTGTTTGATCAGAGAATGATGAAGTGGTAGTCATTCCCAGCTTCAGCTAACATATTTAGGCTAATCTCTCAGAACACGCTGTCATGTTATTGGCTCAGTACTGCTGTTAGATTTAGGCTACATAAAAACATAATTTTTTTGGTGTTGGGGGGTGTGTGTGTGTGTGTGTTGTTAAATAAGTTTTTATAAATAAAATAATTTGCAACCATGTAATAATGAATAAATGTGATTAAACTACTAACAGCTTTGTCCTTCCAGATAGTCACTAGTCAGTTAAAACCTGACTGCCAATTATGGGATGTTTATCCTGTGCCAGGTTTGGATTAAACCATGGCGACGGCGTTGGGAGATTAATGTGTGAGTGAGTAATGGGGGAGTGATTAGAATGAATAAACCATCATGAAGCCTTAAAAGCCTAGAGGAGGAGGAGGGCCTGTGTGTGTGTGTGTGTGTGTGTGTGTGTGTGTGTGTGTGTGTGTGTGTGTGTGTGTGTGTGTGTGTGTGTGTGTGTGTGTGTGTGTGTGTGTGTGTGTGTGTGTGTGTGTGTGTGTGTGTGTGTGTGTGTGTGTGTGTGTGTGTGTGTGTGTGTGTGAGCGTGTGCTTTTTAAGTGTGTGTCTCTCTACGTGTGTGTGTGTGTGTGTGTCAGTGTTTAGTAATAGAAACCTGCTGTGTGTGTGGGAGGGATGATGTGCTAACGGCTAATAGAGCCATAACATTGAGGTTACTAGGAGGATGTCCCAGAAGGCACCCTATTCCCTATATATAGGGCACTAATTTAGACCAGGGCCCCAAATACGGTACAGTATGAAGCTAGGCAGATACTGATTCTCCAATAGAAATCTCCGATCATGCTTTGCGGGCGACGTCATGACGACACAGGCTAGCTAAGCTCACGGGCAGAAACACCTCGTCGGGTCGAACGGTCGCTCCGCGCCGAACTGTGCATGTCCAGGCAGTTAAATCAAAAGCCTCTGGGGGTTTTTAACTGATTTCCCCCCCCCCCCTCCCCTAAACTCTGTGGTTTCAGAGGTCTCATCGAAACATGTTCTAAAGATGGACGGGGTTGTATTTATTGAAGAGCTACTGGCTGCCCGGCTGGTTGTGTGTCTGCCAGGCTAGCCTTGTGACTCCATTAGAGTAATGTGACTGGTGAAGTAGCTACTGTTTATCTCAGGCCCTGAAGGCCACCTTCTCTTACTCTCTCCTTGCCTCCTATTGCTTTTTCCCTCCATTATTTGTTGTTTGTTGTTCTGCCCGGGAGGATCGTGGGGATTGATGTGGAATTGTTTCCAGCCTCACCTGCCCCTTCACACCCTCACAGTACTATTCTCTCAGAGTATTCAGTCACCAAGGCAACCGTTTATGTCAGTCACACTGAGTCTGCTGGGGTTTTTTTCACTACGGACCGTCAATACATTACATTATAACACTTCATTATTATAGAACACGCTACATTATAACACTTCATTATTATAGAACACGCTACATTATAACACTTATAGAACACGCTACATTATAACACTTCATTATTATAGAACACGCTACATTATAACACTTCATTATTATAGAACACGCTACATTATAACACTTCATTATTATAGAACACGCTACATTATAACACTTCATTATTATAGAACACGCTACATTATAACACTTATAGAACACGCTACATTATAACACTTCATTATTATAGAACACGCTACATTATAACACTTCATTATTATAGAACACGCTACATTATAACACTTCATTATTATAGAACACGCTACATTATAACACTTATAGAACACGCTACATTATAACACTTATAGAACACGCTACATTATAACACTTCATTATTATAGAACATTCTACACTACAGTTAATTATTATAGAACATATTACAGTTCATTAAATATAGCATATTACATTACAGTTCATTATTATATAAATGCTACGCTATTATTACATTATTGTAGTTCCTGTTTTTCCCCCACTCTAATTCAGTTTGGTAATTTATGAGAATTTATCTCATTTTGGAGACCATTACTGGGGGGAAAAATAGACTTTTTTTGTTGTTGTTTTTGCTCAGAAAACAGGCCATTGACTCAAGACAGAAACCAAACATTTGCAAATGTTTAAAATCCTTGTTTCAGATGAAGGGTTTTATTCAACTGATCTGAATAGTGTGGCCGAGCCTACATGGCGTTTCTGTGGTTCGGTGTCTGTAGCACCTGTGGTGGGTCTCCCAGAGCAGAGCTGGGATTAGGTCTTAGAGCCGCAGTATCACAGCATAGTTCTGGTCCCTCACACCTCCAGGACAGACCTGTGATACAGGGTGAGAAATGGATTTTGGCCCGTGTACTATGTGTGTCTCTGTATATAAGGTGCGTGTGTGTGTGTGTGTGTGTGTGTGTGTGTATATCAGGTGTTTGTGTGTCTACGGCCCAGCGGTCGTCGTGGTAACTCATCATTAGGTGATTAATAGTAGCCGTGGCGACTGCTGGGCTGTAATCAACCCTGGTGTTTGTGTTGAAGCTGAAAACAAGAGCAGCTGCCCTGTCAGTTGGTGTACAACAAACACACACACACACACACACACACAGTAACACACACACACACACACAGTAACACACACACACACACACAGTAACACACACACAGTAACACACAGTCACACACACACACACACACACACACACACACAGTAACACAGTAACACACACACACACACAGTAACACACACACACACACACAGTAACACACACACACACACAGTAACACACACACACAGTAACACAGTAACACACACACACACAGTCACACACACACACACACAGTAACACACACACAGTAACACAGTAACACACACACACACAGTAACACACACACACACAGTAACACACACACACACACACACACACACACACACACACACACACACACAGTAACACAGTAACACACACACACACAGTAACACAGTAACACACACACAGTAACACACACACACATACACAGTAACACACACACACAGTAACACACTGCGTACACTCACACACACACACTCCAGATAACAAGCTGCAGTCATGTCGAGGAAGAGTCGTACTCTTGTCAACCATGTCACTGTATTCTGTCAAAAGCCACTCCTCTCATCCTCTAGTTTCTCTCCTTCATCTTTCCTGTAAACACACTGCATGAGCTATCTCAGGGTCTGTAGTAACTATTTCTAGGTGATCTCAGGGGGCTGTAATAACTATTTCTAGGTGATCTTTAGTGGTAAATAGCAAACAGGGGCCAGTAAGAGAACTACCTGTGTGTGTGTGTGTGTGTGTGTGTTAGTGCATTGCAGGCATACTGCTATTAGGGTTCTGTGCTGTACGGCTGTGTCTGAAATGGTTCTCTATTCTATATAGTGAGTAGAGCAGATCTATGAGACCCCTCATACCTGTGGAACACCTGTGGTAGGAAGGTTTAATGATGATGTTGACGAGAACCTTAGCTGTAGCAGTCAGCCATGTTAGCCTGAATCACAGGTTTTCTCACTACCATAACAGGTAAAATCATAGCATGAGTCCCAATTACCACATTATTCCCTATAAAGTGCAGTAATCCTATGGGCCTGGGTCAAAAAGTAGTGCACTATATTTGGGACATAAGTCTTTTCCTCTACTGGTTCACAGGAGTGGATTGGTCAGGCCGTGGTCTCTCCTCTACAGCTGCCGTTTCACACTAAAGAGAGAATCCTTAAAGACATGCTCCACAACATTGGCCGACTACTAAGATTATTTTTTTGGAAACCTCCCGCACCTGTTGCTTACATTATCCATAGACAAACATTGGCAGTAGAATGGCCTTAGTGAAGAGTTCGGTGACTTTCAACGTGGAACCAACTGTCGTAGGATGCCACCTTTCCAACAAGTCAGTTCGGCAAATATTTCTGCCCTGCTAGAGCTGCCCTGGTTTACCATAAGTGCTGTTATTGTGAAGTGGAAACGTCTAGGAGCAACAACGGCTCAGCCATGAAGTGGTAGGCCACACAAGCTCACAGAACGGAACCGGCGAGTGCTGAAGCGAGGAAATTTGTCTGTTCTCGGTTGCAACATTCACTACCGAGTTCCAAACTGCCTCTGGAAGCAACGTCAGCACAATAACGGTTCGTCGGGAGCTTCATGAAATGGGTTTCCACGGCCGAGCAGCCGCACACAAGCCTAAGATCACCATGCGTAATGCCAAGCGTTGGCTGGAGTGGTATAAAGCTCGCCGCCGTTGGACTCTGGAGCAGTGGAAACGCGTTCTCCGTAGTGATGAATCACGCTTGCCCATCTGGCAGTCCGACGGACGAATCTGGGTTTGACGGATGCCAGGAGAACGCTATCCTGCCCCAATGCTTAGTCCCAACTGTAAAGTTTGGTGGATGAGGAATAATGGTCTGGGGTCACATAGCAGAGCCAGAGAGAGCAATGGGGATGTGCAGGTTGACTCATAAACGCCTGGTGTTTATATTGGGTTAAAACAATACATTCAGAAAATATCCATAAATGTATAATTCTTGTTCAATTTATATCTATATTCTACGTTGAGGTTTTTCTTTCGTTATGTTTAGGCTTTCTGGTATTAATGCCTAACTTTATGCTCACCAAATAGCCTACAAAAAAGAACTCTTAATCACCAAACGCTTTTGTGAACGGACAGAGCAATTTTATGTCTATTCACTGAGATGAGAATGACAACGTCGGAGTTTAATTCAATATGAGAAAATCTGCGAAATGGAGAGTTGAAAATAAAGAGAAGGGAGGGCCAGAAAAGGTATGTTTCTGGAAAGATGTGGAGGAAATGGTAAAACAGGGTGATAGCAGAGCCTATGTTATGTGTGGCGAGTGTGGCGCTATACAAATTCGACAGTCACAAGACGGGAACTTCAAGTAGTCTTATGGGACGTCAAGGAAATTGTCGACAAGTGTTCAGATGGCTCAAATGGAAACTGAAATCTGGACACAGACTGTAGGCCTATAAACTCTTATCTGTATTTTTGAATGTGCAGTTAGGGACCGACCGTCTGTAGAGTTGCTGCCCCGATGCGTCGTAAAAGCTGATACTTATTTTGTGGTTGAAATACTATCTTATCAGAAAAACATTGGGTCGTTTTCACAGCTTTCTGTTTCCTCATAACTGGTCAAACTGATGTCATTTGGACATTTTGCCCAGAATTTTTTTTCTTCCCCAAATGTTTTAATTTGAAGTTATTGCATATTCTCCCCGGTCCCTAAACGTCTTTGCTCCACAAAACAAGCAGACATGACAGAGAACCTCACCAATGTCAACTAGATTGAAGCATTCATTCTATAATTTATGACATTATTCTGGTGAGTAAGAGTTTATTTAGTCTTCTAGGTTAACGTATAATGACAGAATAGAACAGAACATGCAACGTAGTCTGTAATTTTCCGAGACCGATTTTGGCTCGTGAGCACTACTTACAGAACTACTGGCTAAAAAGTATACATGAATACAGGACGATCCCTTTAATTGAAACCATAACAAAGCAGAACCCCACCCCTGTTTTGGTAAACAGCTGAGGGATGGGCCTGGAGAAATGTAACCGCTCTCAAATTCATAGTGTGTAACCTTTTATTTAACTAGGCAAGTCCGTTAAGAACAAATTCTTATTTACAATGACGGCCTACCGGGGAACAGTGGGTTAACTTCCTTTGTTCAGGGGGCAGAACGACACATTTGTACTTTTGTCAACTCTGGGGATTCGATGAAGCAACCTTTCGGTTACTGGCCCAACGGTAGGCAGAGCTATGGACTGACCATTCATGATATCAACATTTATAGTTTTAGCAATTGTTTTGAGGATATACTATGTTAACATTTACATTGTTTACAAACACTAGAGTAAAACCAGCTTAAATAGTGTTCTGATGGGGTGGTACGACAGTTGAACTAAACTCACAAGGCGTTTACAGGTTATATTATTCAAGAATCAATTAATTATTTATCATTCGTGTAGTACAAAAATTGATGTAGCATTCTAGCTTCAAAGACATGTTCCGGGGAACTTTTATCAACTAGTATTTTTTTTAAATGTATTTATTTAATTAGTTTACTCCCGCTTTGTACTGGATGACTCATTATGTAGT
Organism: Oncorhynchus clarkii lewisi; assembly: GCF_045791955.1. Classification (NCBI taxonomy): domain Eukaryota; kingdom Metazoa; phylum Chordata; class Actinopteri; order Salmoniformes; family Salmonidae; genus Oncorhynchus; species Oncorhynchus clarkii. The sequence goes on from NW_027258494.1 coordinate 29,261, forward strand.
ACATCATCTATGAGCAGAATGGCTGTTTTACCTCAACTAGCCCAGGATGACTCATTATGTAGTACATCATCTATGAGCGGAATGACTGTTTTACCTCAACTAGCCCAGGATGACTCATTATGTAGTGCATCATCTATGAGCAGAATGGCTGTTTTACCTCAACTAGCCCAGGATGACTCATTATGTAGTGCATCATCTATGAGCAGAATGGCTGTTTTACCTCAACTAGCCCAGGATGACTCATTATGTAGTGCATCATCTATGAGCAGAATGACTGTTTTACCTCAACTAGCCCAGGATGAGTCATTATGTAGTGCATCATCTATGAGCAGAATGACTGTTTTACCTCAACTAGCCCAGGATGACTCATTATGTAGTGCATCATCTATGAGCAGAATGGCTGTTTTACCTCAACTAGCCCAGGATGAGTCATTATGTAGTGCATCATCTATGAGCAGAATGACTGTTTTACCTCAACTAGCCCAAGATGAGTCATTATGTAGTACATCATCTATGAGCAGAATGACTAGGAGACAGGAGCAGATTAGTGACATGACTAGGAGACAGGAGCAGATTAGCGACATGACTAGGAGACAGGAGCAGATTAGCGACATGACTAGGAGACAGTAGCAGATTAGCGACATGACTAGGAGACAGGAGCAGATTAGCGACATGACTAGGAGACAGTAGCAGATTAGCGACATGACTAGGAGACAGGAGCAGATTAGCGACATGACTAGGAGACAGGAGCAGATTAGCGACATGACTAGGAGACAGGAGCAGATTAGCGACATGACTAGGAGACAGTAGCAGATTAGCGACATGACTAGGAGACAGTAGCAGATTAGCGACATGACTAGGAGACAGTAGCAGATTAGCGACATGACTAGGAGACAGTAGCAGATTAGTGACATGACTAGGAGACAGTAGCAGATTAGCGACATGACTAGGAGACAGTAGCAGATTAGCGACATGACTAGGAGACAGTAGCAGATTAGCGACATGACTAGGAGACAGGAGCAGATTAGCGACATGACTAGGAGACAGTAGCAGATTAGCGACATGACTAGGAGACAGTAGCAGATTAGCGACATGACTAGGAGACAGTAGCAGATTAGCGACATGACTAGGAGACAGGAGCAGTTTAGCGACATGACTAGGAGACAGTAGCAGATTAGCGACATGACTAGGAGACAGGAGCAGATTAGCGACATGACTAGGAGACAGTAGCAGATTAGCGACATGACTAGGAGACAGGAGCAGATTAGCGACATGACTAGGAGACAGTAGCAGATTAGCGACATGACTAGGAGACAGTAGCAGATTAGCGACATGACTAGGAGACAGTAGCAGATTAGCGACATGACTAGGAGACAACAGCAGATTACCGACACAACATGACTAGGAGACAACAGCAGATTACCGACACAACATGACTAGGAGACAACAGCAGATTAGCGACACAACATGACTAGGAGACAACAGCAGATTACCGACACAACATGACTAGGAGACAACAGCAGATTAGCGACATGACTAGGAGACAACAGCAGATTAGCGTCATGACTAGGAGACAACAGCAGATTACCGACACAACATCACTAGGAGACAACAGCAGTAGTCAGCCCAGACAGAGACTAGACGCATACCTAACCAAATAGACTGCAGGCATGGCTGGAGACAAACTGAGCCAGTCTCAGCACTAGACCTCGTTCCAAATGCTATTTGAAATCGTTTCAAATGGGCTACTTAAACGGTGCTTCATTGAGCTTGTTTGGCACGATGGATCCAATAGATTTCAAAAAAGTGTCTGAACCAAGGTCTGCTCTGCTCAGCAGCCCAGCAGAGGCCTCTAGACTGTGGGCCCTGTAGCAGCTCCTCCCCTGCTACTCGTCTGTCGGGGAAGAGCCCAGCAGTATGCTGCACAAGGAAAGCCCGTGGAACTATTGTGTGTTCCAAATGGCGCCCTATTCCCTATACAGTGCACTACTTTTGACCAGAGCCCAGCTCGTGACAGAAAGGTGATCTTGTCATGTTGAATTATTACCCTGTTCATTAACGGCTCCTTTTTCCTGTCTGTCTTCCCTTCTTCTTTCTTCACAGCTTTTCTGGAACACTGGGGCTGTTGGTGTGGCTGAATTTTCCCTGGATTTGATTGGTCAATTCAGAAGACTGAAGCCCAGGCTGACAGTCTACCTTTCACGGAGGCCCAGCCGTGAGAGGACTGAGGAAGGCACGTGGCGAATCATGACCGCGGACAAAGACAAGCCAGACAGAGAGAAGGACAGGGACAGAGACCGAGACAGGGAGAGGGACAGAGAGAGGGACAGAGACCGGGACAAGAGGGACAAAGCGTCCAGGGAGAGCGAGAGCTCACGACCGCGCCGCAGCTGCACGTTGGAGGGCGGAGCTAAGAACTACGCCGAGAGCGAGGACGAGGATAACGAGAACAGGGGAGGTGCCGGGGCATTAGGCGGGATCAACATGGGGATGGGGGAGGAGTCAGGGAAGAAGGGAAAGAAGAAGATGATCAAGAAGAAGTCGAGGTATGAACGGATGGAGAACGGAGAGATCACTTCCTTCATTACTGAAGACGACGTTGTTTACAGACCTGGCGGTAAGTCAAATTCTTGTTACGTCATTAAATTATAAAGTCTCTTCATCTGTTTGGCAGCATATGTCATCGTGTAGTGTTTGCTTTTCTCCTGGAAGAAGCCTCAGTCCCAAGAGATACAGCCTAGGCCTGCAGACGAGTACGACGCTACATTGAACAATACAACTTTATTGTTCAATGCGAATTGTAAATATGTATTTACATTGCTTTTATTGTCCATTTGTCTAATTGGTAGCAGACAAGTTTGAGACACATTCCTCAAATCTACCCATAATTCCAGAGACAAAAATATGACATTATTTCCTCTTTGATGGTAGGTCCAAGTATCGTGTTTTTGTTGTTGTTGTCGCCAGGTAGCGTTAGCTTTCCCAGTTGGCTGTACCTGGAAGATGTTACACATCCATATTTGACTGGAAGTTGTACCTGCTCCAAAACCCTCCGGTAGTTTCCATCCTATAGCTTTGTTCTCCATCTTCATTTTGAAATAGTGAGCCAATGTGTTTTCACCACTTCTATTTCCATGTCTGATCAAAACTCATTTTCTCTCGTCCCTTTGCAGCAGACGTGTAATGAGCAATAGGCTTTGGAACATAAAATCGCAATATAGAATCGTGAGAATCTCAATACATATTATCACCTTATTAAGTGCTGATACAATATCATATTGTGAGGTTCCCTGGCAGTACCCAGTTATTATTGATTAGCATATTGATCCAGAGTGGAGTCGCGGTCTAAGACACTACAGAGACGCCCTGGTTCGATTCCAGGCTGTAGCACAACCGGCCGTGATTGGGAGTCCCATAGGGGCGGCGAGACAATTGGTCCAGCGTCGTCCGGGTTCGGCTGGTGGAGGCCGTCATTGTAAATAACAATTTGTTCTTAACTGACTTGCCTAGTTAAATAAAGGTTAAATGTAAAATAGAATGAAAAATATTGACGTCTGCCTGTTCTGTTGTATGGGATTGTATTTTTTCCCAAGAACGATATTGAGTTGTTCTGTAGTATAGTATCTTTAGAGGGAGACTAAGTAGGAAACGTCATCAAATATCTTTATATAGTGCATTACTTGACCAGTGCCCTGGTCAAAAGTGGTCCACTATGTAGGGAATAGGGCACTGTTTGATACACAGTCATAACCTTTTCCCCGGCAGTTAAACACGACCTCTTCTTCACCTGCTGTTTCTAAATTGGTTGAACACCAAACTGAGGGGGGAAATGTCCAAACTCTGCTGTCTGTACTGAGGGAGGGAGGGAGGGAGGGAGCGAGAGAGAGAGAGAGAGAGAGAGAGGGAGCGAGGGAGGGAGGGAGAGGGAGGAAGGGAGGGAGGTCGGGAGCGAGCGAGGGAGGGAGGGAGCGAGCGAGGGAGGGAGCGAGGGAGAGCGAGGGAGCGAGCAAGCAAGCGAGGGAGAGAGCGAGGGAGGGAGGGAGAGAGCGAGAGAGGGAGGGAGCGAGAGAGGGAGGGAGAGAGAAACGCCTGCAGTTTTTTCTCTGCTACAGTAGAATCTGTCTCAGCTAGTCTGCACCCGTCATCAATGGCATATCTTTAATTTATCAAGCAGGAAGGAAAAGGTCAAGTAGCTAACGCTTCACTGTGGTCGCTGCCATGCTTAGTTATTTAATATGAACACATACATTACTGCAGCCCATGTGTTGTTATTTCCCCTTTAAGAGATGTAACGTGGCTGTCGAACGCCCCCCCCCCCCCCCCCCCCCCCCCCCCCAGCCACCCCTTGCTAATAATCTTGTTCACACCATTATCTTTCTGTTAGTGTCAGTAAGTCCTTGAAAAAGCCATGGCTGTGTCCGCCAGAGAGAAGCCTTGTTCCTGACAGGGAACCTTAAAACATACACACACACAACATTGAACCTTAAAACGCACACGACATTGAACCTTAAAACATACACACGACAGGGACTCCATTGAATGTTTTCTTTCAATGCATTTAATGTTGAATAGAGAGACTGAGGGAGGAGAGACTGAGGGAGGAGAGACTGAGGGAGGAGAGACTGAGGGAGGAGAGAGGGGGGAGCGACACACAGAGAGCGAGGGGGGAGCGACACACAGAGAGCGAGGGGGGAGCGACACACAGAGAGCGAGGGGGGAGCGACACACAGAGAGCGAGGGGGGAGCGACTCACAGAGAGCGGGGGTGGAGTGACACACAGAGAGCGGGGGTGGAGCGACAGAGCTGGAGAGAGCGAGGGGGGAGCGACAGAGAGAGGGGGAGAGAGCGAGGGGGGAGCGACAGAGAGAGGGGGAGAGAGCAAGGGGGGAACGACAAAGAGCTGGAGAGAGAGGGTGAGCGACAGAGAGAGAGGGGGAGCGAGGGGGGAGTGACAAAGAGCGCTGGAGAAAGAGGGGGAGCGACAGAGAGAGAGCTGGAGAGAGCAAGGGGGGAGCGACCGAGAGCGAGGGAGTGACAGAGAGAGCTGGAGAGAGAGGGAGCGACAGAGAGAGCTGGAGAGAGAGGGGGAGCGACAGAAAGAGAGGGGGAGAGAGCGAGGGGGAGCGACAAAGAGCTGGAGAGAGAGGGGGAGCGACAGAGAGAGAGGGGGAGCGAGGGGGGAGTGACAGAAAGAGAGCTGGAGAGGGCGAGGGGGCAGCGACAGAGCTGGCGAGAGCGAGGGGGAGCGACAGAGAGAGAGGGGGAGCAACAGAGAGAGAGAGCAAAGCTCAGCTCAATGCTGCTTTGTCTCCTGTTCAACCGTGCAGACAGTCAGTCACTTCAATGAAACATTCACAAGACAAAAACCAAGTCACAGGGTTTCTTTCTTTCTTTCTGCCAGAGAGAATATGTGTATATTCCAAGAAAGTGATCATAAACTAGCAGCAGTTCTGTTAAGATATTTATGTTCCCTGCTTTGAAACCATCTCCTGCAACAGTGCCGTATGGTGCAGGCAGTTAACCCACTGTTCCTAGACCAGTTAACCCACTGTTCCTAGACCAGTTAACCCACTGTTCCTAGACCAGTTAACCCACTGTTCCTAGACCAGTTAACCCACTGTTCCTAGGCCAGTTAACCCCCTGTTCCTAGACCAGTTAACCCACTGTTCCTAGACCAGTTAACCCACTGTTCCTAGACCAGTTAACCCACTGTTCCTAGGCCAGTTAACCCCCTGTTCCTAGACCAGTTAACCCACTGTTCCTAGACCAGTTAACCCACTGTTCCTAGACCAGTTAACCCACTGTTCCTAGGCCAGTTAACCCCCTGTTCCTAGACCAGTTAACCCACTGTTCCTAGACCAGTTAACCCACTGTTCCTAGACCAGTTAACCCACTGTTCCTAGACCAGTTAACCCACTGTTCCTAGACCAGTTAACCCACTGTTCCTAGGCCAGTTAACCCACTGTTCCTAGACCAGTTAACCCACTGTTCCTAGACCAGTTAACCCACTGTTCCTAGACCAGTTAACCCACTGTTCCTAGACCAGTTAACCCACTGTTCCTAGACCAGTTAACCCACTGTTCCTAGACCAGTTAACCCACTGTTCCTAGACCAGTTAACCCACTGTTCCTAGACCAGTTAACCCACTGTTCCTAGACCAGTTAACCCACTGTTCCTAGACCAGTTAACCCACTGTTCCTAGACCAGTTAACCCACTGTTCCTAGGCCAGTTAACCCACTGTTCCTAGACCAGTTAACCCACTGTTCCTAGGCCAGTTAACCCACTGTTCCTAGACCAGTTAACCCACTGTTCCTAGACCAGTTAACCCACTGTTCCTAGACCAGTTAACCCACTGTTCCTAGGCCAGTTAACCCCCTGTTCCTAGACCAGTTAACCCACTGTTCCTAGACCAGTTAACCCACTGTTCCTAGACCAGTTAACCCACTGTTCCTAGGCCAGTTAACCCACTGTTCCTAGACCAGTTAACCCACTGTTCCTAGACCAGTTAACCCACTGTTCCTAGGCCAGTTAACCCACTGTTCCTAGACCAGTTAACCCACTGTTCCTAGACCAGTTAACCCCACTGTTCCTAGACCAGTTAACCCACTGTTCCTAGACCAGTTAACCCCACTGTTCCTAGACCAGTTAACCCACTGTTCCTAGACCAGTTAACCCACTGTTCCTAGGCCAGTTAACCCACTGTTCCTAGACCAGTTAACCCACTGTTCCTAGGCCAGTTAACCCACTGTTCCTAGACCAGTTAACCCACTGTTCCTAGGCCAGTTAACCCACTGTTCCTAGACCAGTTAACCCACTGTTCCTAGACCAGTTAACCCACTGTTCCTAGGCCAGTTAACCCACTGTTCCTAGACCAGTTAACCCACTGTTCCTAGACCAGTTAACCCACTGTTCCTAGACCAGTTAACCCACTGTTCCTAGACCAGTTAACCCACTGTTCCTAGGCCAGTTAACCCACTGTTCCTAGGCCAGTTAACCCACTGTTCCTAGGCCGTCATTGAAAATAAGAATTTGTTCTTAACTGACTTGCCTGGTTAAATAAAGGAATAAGAACGTATCAGAAAACAAAGATATTAAAGAGTAGAATCCTCTAGTTTGCCATTTAAAAAAGGGGGGGGGGGGGGACGCCTAGACTACTGTTCTAATGTTGCTGTGATAGGCCGACTTGTTTCTCCTGTGTTTTGTTACCAGGTTTTTGTTTTTCATTACGTCATTATGTCAACCTTTTAAAAAAAACAAAGTCAGACTGTAACATTTTAGTAACCTAGGTAGGACTGTGACATTTTAGTAACCTAGGTAGGACTGTGACATTTTAGTGACCTAGTTAGGACTGTAACATTTTAGTGACCTAGGTAGGACTGTAACATTTTACTGACCTAGGTAGGACTGTAACATTTTAGTGACCTAGGAAGGACTGTGACATTTTAGTAACCTAGGTAGGACTGTAACATTTTAGTGACCTAGGTAGGACTGTAACATTTTAGTGACCTAGGTAGGACTGTAACATTTTAGTGACCTAGGTAGGACTGTAACATTTTAGTGACCTAGGTAGGACTGTAACATTTTAGTGACCTAGGTAGGACTGTAACATTTTAGTGACCTAGGTAGGACTGTAACATTTTAGTAACCTAGGTAGGACTGTAACATTTTAGTGACCTAGGTAGGACTGTAACATTTTAGTGACCTAGGTAGGACTGTAACATTTTAGTGACCTAGGTAGGACTGTAACATTTTAGTGACCTAGGTAGGACTGTAACATTTTAGTGACCTAGGTAGGACTGTAACATTTTAGTGACCTATGTAGGACTGTAACATTTTAGTGACCTAGGTAGGACTGTGACATTTTAGTGACCTAGGTAGGACTGTAACATTTTAGTGACCTAGGTAGGACTGTAACATTTTAGTGACCTAGGTAGGACTGTAACATTTTAGTGACCTAGGTAGGACTGTAACATTTTAGTGACCTAGGTAGGACTGTAACATTTTAGTAACCTATGTAGGACTGTAACATTTTAGTAACCTATGTAGGACTGTGACATTTTAGTGACCTAGGTAGGACTGTAACATTTTAGTGACCTAGGTAGGACTGTGACATTTTAGTGACCTAGGTAGGACTGTAACATTTTAGTAACCTAGGTAGGACTGTAACATTTTAGTAACCTAGGTAGGACTGTAACATTTTAGTGACCTAGGTAGGACTGTGACATTTTAGTGACCTAGGTAGGACTGTGACATTTTAGTAACCTAGGTAGGACTGTAACATTTTAGTGACCTATGTAGGACTGTAACATTTTAGTGACCTAGGTAGGACTGTAACATTTTAGTGACCGAGGTAGGACTGTAACATTTTAGTGACCTAGGTAGGACTGTGACATTTTAGTGACCTAGGTAGGACTGTAACATTTTAGTAACCTATGTAGGACTGTAACATTTTAGTGACCTAGGTAGGACTGTGACATTTTAGTAACCTATGTAGGACTGTGACATTTTAGTGACCTAGGTAGGACTGTGACATTTTAGTAACCTATGTAGGACTGTGTCATTTTAGTAACCTATGTAGGACTGTAACATTTTAGTGACCTAGGTAGGACTGTGACACGTCTAGACTTCCCCTCCCGCTGCGCTCTGTAAACGGGACAAAGGAAAGCGGCGCAATTTGAAGTTGAATTCGCCGATGCGAGCTCAATCAGGCTGTCATTTCATTAAAGTAAGTGACTCGACTGTTGACTCAGTTATACTTGCGTGCCGTCCACTTTTCGGCCCGCGGCCCTTGTGTTTCTCAAGCTAGCCTATTAGTCACGTTATGACTGACTTGTGATCATCACCCCTTGCTCGTTTGATTCTGTTGACGTTCTCAGCCTTAGTTACAGTCGTCCATTTTTGTTGAACAAGTATTGAGTGATTGAAACTGAAACCGGTGCATCCTAAAATAAACGGAGGTAACAAGCAACGTCCCAGGCCAGCTGTGATTTACAACCTGATAGCAGTTGTTTTGGTACTACCAAGAAATGTATTGGTGAACTTTGTTAATCATGCATGTAACAACTACCTCTTGTCTATTCCGCCGATAATTCCTTAGTGGTCGTCATGGAATTTAGAATGTCAGAACCTTTTATAAAGCTGGTTTTGAAGCATAATCTGGGAATTTTATATTTTTTGACTGAACCCAAAACCAAACCCCCTATCCCTAATTGTATACCTAAAACCTAAAAATAGCCTTTTTCCTTGTGGGGACTTCAAATCCCCCACAAGGATAGTAACCCCAGCCACACCTCCAGCCACACCTCCAGCCACACCTCCAGCCACCCCTCCAGCCACACCTCCAGCCACACCTCCAGCCACACCTCCAGCCACCCCTCCAGCCCAGAAGAGCAACACAGTGAGAGATGGGGAGATGAGGGGATTGGGGGAGAGAGAGAATGAGGCAAGGAGAGCGGGGTTAGAGAAGGCTAAAACACCTATTTTAATTGCTTTTGTCACAGATATCCTGACACACACACACACACACACACACACACACACACCCGAGCTGGGCGATGTGGCTTAAACATCATATCTCTATTTGAGTTTTTTCAACATTTATAGGTGATTATAATAATAATAATATATTTTATTAAAATAGATTTTTAAATGTTCGGTAAATCATATTTTTGTTGAATTTTGAAGGTAAAATACACAGTGTTTCAATCGGTCAGTGGTAATCTAATGAATCTGTGTAATTATACCTCGGCTAAATATGAGCCTTCTTCAAACATAAGACCCGCGCATAATGTAGTTATTTTTTTTATCAAAATTGTTGTTTTTTTGCAATCACTGATCTGTTGTTTTTATAGAAAATTGAACAGGTCTCCTAAACAGTATCGAGCACAAGCCCAGTAGTCAGATCATCTTTTTATTTCAGATGTAGCCATCTTGGATCGATTTGCTAGTGTAGCAGTAGAACTTTAGACCGTCCCCTCGCCCATACCCGGGCGCGAACCAGGGACCCTCTGCACACATCGACAACAGTCACCCACGAAGCATCGTTACCCATCGCTCCACAAAAGCCGCGGCCCTTGCAGAGCAAAGGGGAACCACTACTTCAAGGTCTCAGAGCGAGTGACGTCACCGATTGAAACGCTATTTAGCACCGCACCACCGCTAACTAAGCTAGCCCGTTTCACATCCTTTACACTCGCTGACAAGGCAGAACGGTGGAATTGTTACGAACACACACGGTATGTTTGAACAGCATGCTAAGTAAGCCTGTCCACTTTTGTTCAGATGTTGAAATCAAGTGGCCTACCTTATTTCTCAGAATGAGAACTAAGTTCTCAACTTCTTATAGAATTGTTTTTTATGCTTATTGCACAGCTCGTATAATATTATTCGGCGAAGAAGCTGCCCAACGGTACCACGGTAACACAAACAATCAACGTTCGTTGATGCTCTCGTTTTAACTTCTGTTTTTGCTTTTTGAGTCTCGGTGTGTTTCGGTGTCTACGTTGGCCTGTTCTATTGTAACAAACCTCTACTGGCGAGCTGAAACCTGTTGTCAGAGAGGAAGAAGGGGATCTCTCATCTCAGTTGTTGTGAGTGACATGGGCAAGGGGCTTGGTGTGTAAATGGGAAGGTGCACACAGTCAGAGATCTGTATGTAATGATGAGATGCTCATGTCTCCGTCCTAACAATGGCAGTCGTTGTCCCAAAGGCTGGAAGGCAGGTGACAAGCATAGTTCCAAAGTAAGCTCTGGGCTTATTGTTGGACAGATTGTGGTGTGAGTGAAACCTCTCGCTTCGAATCTTCCTCACTGACGGCACTACACGAGCGAAAGAGACAAGACTAAGAAGACAACATGAGACCAAGGAGCCAGTAAATGAGACCAATGAGCCAGAATAAAAACAGATTCTTGTGATACAGGCATTTGGAATATCGCGCAATAACATACATTTTGAATGAATTGGAGATATGGTCCAGCCCTAACACAGAGTACATCCTCATCTGGCCCTACCCTAACACAGAGTACGTCCCCATCTGGCCCAGCCCTAACACAGAGTACATCCTCATCTGGCCCTACCCTAACACAGAGTACGTCCCCATCTGGCCCAGCCCTAACACAGAGTACATCCTCATCTGGCCCTACCCTAACACAGAGTACGTTCTCATCTGGTCCAGCCCTAACACAGAGTACATCCTCATCTGGCCCTACCCTAACACAGAGTACGTTCTCATCTGGTCCAGCCCTAACACAGAGTACGTTCTCATCTGGTCCAGCCCTAACACAGAGTATGTTCTCATCTGGCCCAGCCCTAACACAGAGTACGTTCTCATCTGGTCCAGCCCTAACACAGAGTACGTTCTCATCTGGCCCAGCCCTAACACAGAGTACGTTCTCATCTGGTCCAGCCCTAACACAAGGTACGTTCTCATCTGGTCCAGCCCTAACACAGAGTACGTTCTCATCTGGTCCAGCCCTAACAAAGAGTACGTTCTCATCTGGTCCAGCCCTAACACAGAGTACGTTCTCATCTGGTCCAGCCCTAACACAGAGTATGTTCTCATCTGGGCCATTTCTAACACAGAGTACGTTCTCATCTGGTCCAGCCCTAACACAGAGTACGTTCTCATCTGGCCCAGCCCTAACACAGAGTACGTTCTCATCTGGCCCAGCCCTAACACAGAGTACGTTCTCATCTGGTCCAGCCCTAACACAGAGTATGTTCTCATCTGGGCCATTTCTAACACAGAGTACGTTCTCATCTGGTCCAGCCCTAACACAGAGTACGTTCTCATCTGGCCCAGCCCTAACACAGAGTATGTTCTCATCTGGCCCAGCCCTAACACAGAGTACGTACTCATCTGGTCCAGCCCTAACACAGAGTACGTTCTCACCTGGTCCAGCCCTAACACAGAGTACATTCTCATCTGGCCCTACCCTAACCCTAACACAGAGTACATTCTCATCTGGTCCAGCCCTAACACAGAGTACATTCTCATCTGGCCCAGCCCTAACACAGAGTACATTCTCATCTGGCCCAGCCCTAACACAGAGTACGTTCTCATCTGGCCCAGCCCTACACAGAGTACGTTCTCATCTGGCCCAGCCCTAACACAGAGTACGTCCTCATCTGGCCCAGCCCTAACACAGAGTACGTTCTCATCTGGCCCAGCCCTAACACAGAGTACATCCTCATATGGCCCAGCCCTAACACAGAGTACGTTCTCATCTGGCCCTGCCCTAACACAGAGTACGTTCTCATCTGGCCCAGCCCTAACACAGAGTACGTTCTCATCTGGCCCAGCCCTAACACAGAGTACGTTCTCATCTGGCCCTGCCCTAACACAGAGTACGTTCTCATCTGGTCCAGCCCTAACACAGAGTATGTTCTCATCTGGCCCAGCCCTAACACAGAGTACGTCCTCATCTGGCCCTGCCCTAACCCAGAGTACGTCCCCCCTGTCTGTCTCGTCTGTCTGCTCAGCCGTGTGATCCCTGAAAGATGGGAGCATCTCTTTCTGCAGTAAGGCTTAGTGTGCATTGAATGGATGGAGGGGGAATGGAGACCAGACGACAAGGAGATGACGGGATAGGTGTGTTCTCTGACGGAAGGGTGGAAAGGGGAGGCTATTTGTATGGCAGGTAGCTGAGGAGGGCAGGCAGTCACACACCCACACACACACACACCCTCCCCACTGAGCGGCGACCTGTGCGATCGATTGGGGCTTTTAGTAGCTCTTCTCCAGCCAGCCTCCCTGCAGCTCTGAAGGATATTCTCTATACACACTGCAGCTGACACACACACACACACACACACACACACACACACACACACACACACACACACACACACACAGTACCGCTCTGCTATAGGCGATCAATAGGCGGCATCCTGAAACACACACACACACACAGTACCGCTCTGCTATAGGCGATCAATAGGCGACATCCTGAGACACACACACACACACACACACACACACACATCACATTTGTCCTCAGTCTTTGCAGGCTAAGCTAACATCTCCACTGTAATAAGGAGCCCTACTGTTGCAGTGTCTCTGTCTGCTCAACTAGCTAATGGAAACTACCCGCCTTCCGTCTCTCCTCTCCAACATGGCCGCCTTCCGTCTCTCCTCTCCAACATGGCCGCCTTCCGTCTCTCCTCTCCAACATGGCCGCCTCCCGTCTCCCCTCTCCAACATGGCCGCCTCCCGTCTCCCCTCTCCAACATGGCCGCCTCCCGTCTCTCCTCTCCAACATGGCCGCCTCCCGTCTCTCCTCTCCAACATGGCCGCCTCCCGTCTCTCCTCTCCAACATGGCCGCCTCCCGTCTCTCCTCTCCAACATGGCTGCCTCCCGTCTCTCCTCTCCAACATGGCTGCCTCCTGTGAATAAACGAGACAGTTAAATCGTCTTAAGGGAGGCGGTGAAAGGTTTTCATTATGAGGATGTAGGGGTGTAACAGTACACCTGTTAAGTAGGTTGAGAACAAATTCTTATTTATGACGGCCTACCAGGATAAACCAGGATAATTATTTGTTTAAATCTCCAGTTTGGTAACATTTAGGCTACCCAGTAGATGACACCGGAGACGGACAGAGAGAGTATGTCTCCATTGCTCAACCAGAATAGCCTATGGAGCTGCCAAACTCAAATATGTTGTCGACGTATTTACGTCGACATCACCCCGGAATTACTGCCACCCGGCGCAAGAGGGAAACGCACAGCAACAACTTGGTCTCCCCTCTGCACTCGGGCAGCACTTGGAAGCTGATTCTGACTGGCCAAAAGACATTTACAGGAACGATAGATATGTTTACAGTAGCCTGTTCTCCGTGGTCGAGAGGAATCGAGGGTTTCAGCACCACCGGTGAAAGTTCTCGAGCCACGTTACTAACTTCTCTCACTCGCACCTGTTCCAGCAAACAGAAACACCTTGCTCTATAGAAGCAAGCTAAAGCTGAAGTTGTCCTGGAATTGACCAATGAACCCCGTCTTGGGTGTACTACAGATGGATGGACATACAGGGCTGCTAGAGAGGGGTTAACTACAGATGGATGGACCTCCAGGGCTGATAGAGAGGGGTTTACTACAGATGGATGGACCTCCAGGGCTGCTAGAGAGGGGTTTACTACAGATGGATGGACCTCCAGGGCTGCTAGAGAGGGGTTTACTACAGATGGATGGACCTCCAGGGCTGCTAGAGAGGGGTTTACTACAGATAGATGGACATACAGGGCTGCTAGAGGGGTTTACTACAGATGGATGGACCTCCAGGGCTGCTAGAGAGGGGTTTACTACAGATGAATGGACCTCCAGGGCTGATAGACAGGGGTTTACTACAGATGGATGGACATACAGGGCTGATAGACAGGGGTTTACTACAGATGGATGGACCTCCAGGGCTGCTAGAGAGGGGTTTACTACAGATGGATGGACCTCCAGGGCTGCTAGAGAGGGGTTTACTACAGATGGATGGACCTCCAGGGCTGCTAGAGAGGGGTTTACTACAGATGGATGGACCTCCAGGGCTGCTAGAGAGGGGTTTACTACAGATGGATGGACCTCCAGGGCTGCTAGAGAGGGGTTTACTACAGATGGATGGACATACAGGGCTGCTAGAGCGGGGTTTACTACAGATGGATGGACCTCCAGGGCTGCTAGAGAGGGGTTTACTACAGATGGATGGACATACAGGGCTGCCAGAGCGGGGTTTACTACAGATGGATGGACCTACAGGGCTGCTAGAGAGGGGTTTACTACAGATGGATGGACCTCCAGGGCTGCTAGAGAGGGGTTTACTACAGATGGATGGACCTCCAGGGCTGATAGAGAGGGGTTAACTACAGATGGATGGACCTCCAGGGCTGCTAGAGAGGGGTTTACTACAGATGGATGGACCTCCAGGGCTGCTAGAGGGGTTTACTACAGATGGATGGACCTACAGGGCTGCTAGAGAGCTACAGTGACGGCCCCCTCACATTACCCAGGAGTGAGACATTACAAATACTGTGCTACGGACACGCCCCCTTTGAAGAGTCACAACTAAACTGGTGCATATTTTTCTCTTTGTAAAATCATAATAGCACAGACCTATACAATAATTACATATTGATTTCACACACATTATTGCACTATTTTTTTAACGATGTTGAGTAATCATGTTTTTATTTATTTTTATTTAAGAAAATCCAAAGTGTGGTTTTAGTTCTCATCAGGCATATTTACACATCAGTAGTCTACAGCTATGGTTGAGGGGGAGGGGCTTGTAACATCAGTAGTCTACAGCTATGGTTGAGGGGGAGGGGCTTGTAACATCAGTAGTCTACAGCTATGATTCAGAGGGGGAGGGGCTTGTAACATCAGTAGTCTACAGCTATGGTTGAGGGGGAGGGGCTTGTAACATCAGTAGTCTACAGCTATTGTTGAGGGGGAGGGGCTTGTAACATCAGTAGTCTACAGCTATGGTTCAGAGGGGGAGGGGCTTGTATCATCAGCAGTCTACAGCTATGGTTCAGAGGGGGAGGGGCTTGTAACATCAGTAGTCTACAGCTATGGTTCAGAGGGGGAGGGGCTTGTAACATCAGTAGTCTAGAGCTATTGTTGTGGGGAGGAGCTTGTAACATCAGTCGTCTACAGCTATGGTTGGGGGGAGGGGCTTGTAACATCAGTAGTCTACAGCTATGGTTGAGGGGGAGGGGCTTATATCATCAGTAGTCTAGAGCTATTGTTGTGGGGG
>NW_027258494.1:50000-57500 GCF_045791955.1 Oncorhynchus clarkii lewisi
ACCATATCCTGTTTGTTCTCTCTCTCTGTTTCCAGTGAGAGGACAGCCACAGGGCCCTATAAAATCAGTTTAAAAAAATGGTTGCCTGATTCATTTTTTTTGTTTTTCTCCAAATTTTTTTATTTTCCCAAGCTACGCTTTTTTCTGGTTTTCGTTCCCAAAATCACAATTTAGTTGTTTTTCTATTTAAAAATGTGTTTGTATGTTTTACGTCAACAACAACTGCTTAAACCACATAGAGAGATCGCTTTTGAAGTTGGGGAAAAATGTAAGAAAAATGTGTGTTTTGGGTGTCGTTACCCTTTAATTCCAGTGTGCATCAGACAGCTGTCTGGTTAGCTGTGTTCCTGAAGCCCTCGTGAGAGTTTGCAAAACAAGTGGATGCAAATAATCATGATATCATTCTGACAGGTATTCTGACATTCTGATAGGCTACTTTGTAGTTAACATTTAATTGAGGAGGTTTTGGGGGGGGGGACAGCCTTTCCCATCTACCAACAGTCAGTTATCATTAGCATGATCGCTAACGGCTACACACAGTGTAGACTAGACACTGTGTGTTTCCCCATCGAGCGATAGTGAAGAAAGCCTGGATGATGTCTTGTAGTGAAATCTAACCAACTGCCGAACGACCGCCTCAGTCTGGTGCAGATTTCTCATTTGCGAAGACTTGACCTCTCTGACCCTCTGTTCTGTTGCTACCCAAGGGACTTGTCAGCTGATGCACACTACCATTAGTGATCTAAGATCAGTAGAGTTTTTTTTTAAAGATCATAATGAATGCAATTATATGTACGGGGGAGACCTGATCCTAGATCAGCACTACAAGCTCCTGGCCTGGCTGTGCTGTAGCAGAGGGACTAAGGTTGAATGGTTGAACCATGTGGGGGTTCACTCTGCTCTGGTGGGCTGAGGATCCCCTCTGCTCTGGTGGGCTGAGGATCCCCTCTGCCCTGGTGGGCTGAGGATCCCCTCTGCCCTGGTGGGCTGAGGATCCCCTCTGCCCTGGTGGGCTGAGGATCCCCTCTGCCCTGGTGGGGTGAGGATCCCCTCTGCCCTGGTGGGCTGAGGATCCCCTCTGCCCTGGTGGGGTGAGGATCCCCTCTGCTCTGGTGGGCTGAGGATCCCCTCTGCTCTGGTGGGCTGAGGATCCCCTCTGCCCTGGTGGGCTGAGGATCCCCTCTGCCCTGGTGGGCTGAGGATCCCCTCTGCCCTGGTGGGCTGAGGATCCCCTCTGCCCTGGTGGGGTGAGGATCCCCTCTGCCCTGGTGGGGTGAGGATCCCCTCTGCCCTGGTGGGGTGAGGATCCCCTCTGCCCTGGTGGGCTGAGGATCCCCTCTACCCCGGTAGGCTGAGGAATCATGGTCGTGAGATATTAGAGTTTTAACCTTGAGGTTCTTGATACCCAACAAGAGCTTTATTGGCATGGGAAACACATGTTAACACTGCCAAAGCAAGTGAAATAGATGATTAAAAATGAACAGTAAACATTACACTCACAGAAGTTTCAAAAGAATAAAGACATTTCAAATATGTATATGTACAGTGTTGTGAAGATGTGCAAATAGTTAAAGAACAAAACGGAAAATAAATAAGCATAAATATGGGTTGTATTTACAATGGTGTTTGTTCTTCACTGGTTGCCCTTGTGGCAACAGGTCACAAATCTTGCTGCTGTGATGTCACACTGTAGTATTTCACCCAATAGAAATGGGAGTTGATCAAAATTGGGTTTGTTTTCTGAGGGAAATATGTGTCTCTAATAGGGTCATACGTTTGGCAGGAGGTTAGGAAGTGCAGCTCAGTTTCCACCTCATTTTGTGGGCAGTGTGCACATAGTCTTCTCTTGAGAGCCAGGTCTGCCTACGGCGGCCTTTCTCAATAGCAAGGCTATGCTCACAGAGTCTGTACATAGTCAAAGATTTCCTTAAGTTTGTTATTCTGCCACTGTGTGTACTCTCTGTTTAGGGTCAGTCACAGTGGTCAGGTATTCTGCCACTGTGTACTCTCTGTTTAGGGTCAGTCACAGTGGTCAGTTATTCTGCCACTGTGTACTCTCTGTTTAGGGTCAGTCACAGTGGTCAGGTATTCTGCCACTGTGTACTCTCTGTTTAGGGTCAGTCACAGTGGTCAGTTATTCTGCCACTGTGTACTCTCTGTTTAGGGTCAGTCACAGTGGCCAGGTATTCTGCCACTGTGTACTCTCTGTTTAGGGTCAGTCACAGTGGTCAGTTATTCTGCCACTGTGTACTCTCTGTTTAGGGTCAGTCACAGTGGCCAGTTATTCTGCCACTGTGTACTCTCTGTTTAGGGTCAGTCACAGTGGCCAGTTATTCTGCCACTGTGTACTCTCTGTTTAGGGTCAGTCACAGTGGCCAGGTATTCTGCCACTGTGTACTCTCTGTTTAGGGTCAGTCACAGTGGCCAGGTATTCTGCCACTGTGTACTCTCTGTTTAGGGTCAGTCACAGTGGCCAGGTATTCTGCCACTGTGTACTCTCTGTTTAGGGTCAGTCACAGTGGTCAGGTATTCTGCCACTGTGTACTCTCTGTTTAGGGTCAGTCACAGTGGTCAGTTATTCTGCCACTGTGTACTCTCTGTTTAGGGTCAGTCACAGTGGTCAGTTATTCTGCCACTGTGTACTCTCTGTTTAGGGCCAAATAGCAGTCTAGTTCGCTCTGTTTTTTTGTTAATTACTTGACACATTGGATAATAATCTTTTTGTTTTCTCATGATTTGGTTGGGTTTAATTGTGATGCTTTCCTGGGGCTTTGTGGGGTCCCCCCCATTCCTCTCCCTCCTACCCTCCTCTTCCCCTCCCTCCTCCTCACCCTCTCCTCCTCCTACCTCTCTCCCTCTTCCTCCTCTCTCCCTCCAGCATCCCTGTGGTTCTATTTTTGCATTCCTCCAGCTCTTTAATTTGAGGATCAGTGAACTGAGGTGCCAGCCAGCTCCCGAAGCCTTGCTCTCTCTGTGTGTATGCGTGCGTGAGAGTGCAGGGTTTTCAAGTTGTTGCTTTATTTGGTCTAGAGGTGTTTTAAATTAGACCTGCTTCACAGCCTCTGGAGAATGGGACTCAGCTAAGGTTAGGCAGGAGGGGGGGACAGCTGAGGAGATGCAGGAGAGGGGGGACAGCTGAGGAGAGGCAGGAGAGGGGGGACAGCTGAGGAGAGGCAGGAGAGGGGGACAGCTGAGGAGAGGCAGGAGAGGGGGGACAGCTGAGGAGAGGCAGGAGAGGGGGGACAGCTGAGGAGAGGCAGGAGAGGGGGGACAGCTGAGGAGAGGCAGGAGAGGGGGGACAGCTGAGGAGAGGCAGGAGAGGGGGACAGCTGAGGAGAGGCAGGAGGGGGGGACAACTGACGAGAGGCGGGGGGGGGGGGCAGCTGAGGAGAGGCAGGGTGGGGGACAGCTGAGGAGAGGCAGGAGGGGGGGGGGGATGATAAAGGAGTAACTCCCCCCACACCCCCCCCCCCCCCCCCCTTCTCCACCTCTCTCATGAATATTCAGGCAAGTTAATTTAGCACGATCAGCAGTGTAGCAATACATTACAGTACAAATGGCTGCCACCAGATCAGATTACAGTTGTCCAGGGTTTCCGCGTAGCCGGCATTTTGGCCCATAAAAAAATAAAAATAAATTAAAAGCCGATAAATAGAATTGTTGCCGTCCAAATTAAACGGGAGAAAAAAACAACTCCTTCGCTTTTTTTTATAGCAGTCGACGGAAATGCATTTGACCGTCATGCTTATCGGTCTACAGGTTCATTTGCATAATTTTGTGGAACTAAATTGGTGCTTGTGTATTTCCGTTAGTCATCATGTTGTGCTGTCTTGTCTTATTTTATCACACAGTATGCAGAAGCTATTTTGAGTGGAATTTCCCCTCAGCTCATTGCCGCTGTCGTGAAACGTGCTTTGATATAAGCCCAGTCATTGCAACAGTTCTAAAAATCAATCGCGTGTTAACTGTTTTGATGGCCACGATTTAAACAGAGCTACTATTTTTATTTCTCAACTGGTAATTGAAGTGTGCCTCCCATTCACCATTCAAGTGCATAGGCCACTGTTTAGAATGGTGTTTTCTCAGGTGTGGTGTTTAGAATGGTGTTTCCCCAGGTGTGCTGTTTAGAATGGTGTTGTCTCAGGTGTGCTGTTTAGAATGGTGTTTCCCCAGGTGTGCTGTTTAGAATGGTGTTGTCTCAGGTGTGCTGTTTAGAATGGTGTTTCCCCAGATGTGCTGTTTAGAATGGTGTTTCCCCAGGTGTGTTGTTTAGAATGGTGTTTTCTCAGGTGTGCTGTTTAGAATGGTGTTTCCCCAGATGTGCTGTTTAGAATGGTGTTTCCCCAGGTGTGTTGTGTAGAATGGTGTTTCCCCAGGTGTGTTGTTTAGAATGGTGTTTTCTCAGGTGTGTTGTTTAGAATGTTGTTTAGAATGGTGTTTTCTCAGGTGTGTTGTTTAGAATGGTGTTTTCTCAGGTGTGTTGTGTAGAATGGTGTTTCCCCAGGTGTGTGGTTTAGAATGGTGTTTTCTCAGGTGTGTTGTTTAGAATGTTGTTTAGAATGGTGTTTTCTCAGGTGTGTTGTTTAGAATGGTGGTGTCCCAGGTGTGTTGTGTAGAATGGTGGTGTCCCAGGTGTGTTCTTTAGAATGGTGTTTCCTCAGGTGTGTTGTTTAGAATGGTGTTTTCTCAGGTGTGTTGTTTAGAATGGTGTTTTCTCAGGTGTGTTGTTTAGAATGGTGTTTCCTCAGGTGTGTTGTTTAGAATGGTGTTTTCTCAGGTGTGTTGTTTAGAATGGTGTTTTCTCAGGTGTGTTGTTTAGAATGGTGTTTTTGACCGCTTCATTACCTGAGTTGCATGCTCTGTTAATATAAATTATTATAATTCATATAAATTACCATAATGTAAATGTGATTTCTGTCATCTCATATGGACGGTAAATTCTTCCCTACGATGTTGTTTTAGCGTCACATTTTGTTAAAGGAAACCCCTGCAGTAGGCGGAGGAGAAGCTGTGGTGAAGGGATGCATCCATAGGGCCCAGGTCAGGGCCTTGATGCATCCATAGGGCCCAGGTCAGGGCCTTGATGCATCCATAGGGCCCAGGTCAGGGCCTTGATGCATCCATAGGGCCCAGGTCAGGGCCTTGATGCATCCATAGGGCCCAGGTCAGGGCCTTGATGCATCCATAGGGCCCAGGTCAGGGCCTTGATGCATCCATAGGGCCCAGGTCAGGGCCTTGATGCATCCATAGGGCCCAGGTCAGGGCCTTGATGCATCCATAGTGCCCAGGTCAGGGCCTTGTATCCCAGCTGAGATGTCACTTCAGCATTTACAAGGATCATACCAGTTGCATCGGGAAAAACGTTTTTTAAAATTTATTTATTTATTTTTGTCTGTTGCCACTACTATTGCCCTTTAACCTGGTTGTAATTCCCCCTTAAAAAGGACCACAATGGAAATAAGCCGTTAAACTTTGTGTTATACTTGATCATTTTCTAAATGGGGGGCGGACTCAGAGAGGTGGGGGCGGGGGGTGGGATGCGGACTCAGAGAGGTGTGTGTGTGTTGGGGAGGGGGGCGGACTCAGAGAGATGGGGGCGGGGGGGGGGGGGGGGGGCGCGGACTCAGAGGTGTGGGGGGGGCAGACTCAGAGAGGTGGGGGGGGGGGGACTCAGAGAGGTGTGTGTGTGTGTTGGGGAGGGGGGGCGGACTCAGAGAGGTGCGGGGGGGACTCAGAGAGGTGTGTGTGTGGGAGGGGGGGGCGGACTCAGAGAGGTGTGTGTGTGGGAGGGGGGGGGGGGCGGACTCAGAGAGGTGTGTGTGTGGGAGGGGGGGGCGGACTCAGAGAGGTGTGTGTGTGTCGGGGGGCTGCCTTAATTGACAAGTGGGTTAACTGCTCAGGTGCAGAACGACAGATGCTTACCTTGTCATCTCGGGGATTTGATCCAGCAACCTTTCGGTTACTATCCCAACGCTCCCTAACCACCAGTGAACATTCAGTTGTCTATATACATAGATATATAGGTCCATGTAGATTATTATCTCTCAGTGCAGTCATCTCCGTTTTCATTTAAAGCATCATTTATCCTTCACTTGTTGGTAACAATTGCAAATATTTTGTATTCAACTTCATTCTAAAGTTATCAGCAGTCTAGAGAGATAGAATCTAGATGTTTTGGTCAGAAAGCATCTAACGATGCACTTTGTCTAGACAGATAGAATCTAGATGTTTTGGTCAGAAAGCATCTAACGATGCACTTTGTCTAGACAGATAGAATCTAGATGTTTTGGTCAGAAAGCGTCTAACGATGCACTTTGTCTAGACAGATAGAATCTAGATGTTTTGGTCAGAAAGCATCTAACGATGCACTTTGTCTAGACAGATAGAATCTAGATGTTTTGGTCAGAAAGCATCTAACGATGCACTTTGTCTAGACAGATAGAATCTAGATGTTTTGGTCAGAAAGCGTCTAACGATGCACTTTGTCTAGACAGAATCTAGATGTTTTGGTCAGAAAGCATCTAACGATGCACTTTGTCTAGACAGATAGAATCTAGATGTTTTGGTCAGAAAGCGTCTAACGATGCACTTTGTCTAGACAGATAGAATCTAGATGTTTTGGTCAGAAAGCGTCTAACGATGCACTTTGTCTAGACAGATAGAATCTAGATGTTTTGGTCAGAAAGCGTCTAACGATGCACTTTGTCTAGACAGATAGAATCTAGATGTTTTGGTCAGAAAGTGTCTAACGATGCACTTTGTCTAGACAGATAGAATCTAGATGTTTTGGTCAGAAAGCGTCTAACGATGCACTTTGTCTAGACAGATAGAATCAAGATGTTTTTGTCAGAAAGCGTCTAACGATGCACTTTGTCTAGACAGATAGAATCTAGATGTTTTGGTCAGAAAGCGTCTAACGATGCACTTTGTCTAGACAGATAGAATCTAGATGTTTTGGTCAGAAAGCGTCTAACGATGCACTTTGTCTAGACAGATAGAATCTAGATGTTTTGGTCAGAAAGCGTCTAACGATGCACTTTGTCTAGACAGATAGATGCTTTCTGACCAAAACATCTTGATTCTAACGATGTACTTTGTCTGCTCTAAGAGTAGTCTGGATCACGAAAGGTTTTGAACAGCAACGTTACTAACGAAGGCTCTGGGAAACAGCTCGGCTACTAAAGATTCATCGTAAGTGGAAGGTTCTAACGATCTTAACGCGACGAAGGCTCTGGGAAACGAGGCCCTGTACAGTTGTGTGTCTGAGGCACGGTTAGGGGAGTTTTCCTGTGGTGGGCTAGGGGAGTTTTCCTGTGGTAGGTTAGGGGAGTTTTCCTGTAGTAGGTTAGGGGAGTTTTCCTGTGGTAGGTTAGGGATGTTTTCCTGTGGTAGGTTAGGGGAGTTTCCCTGTAGTAGGTTAGGGGAGTTTTCCTGTGGTAGGTTAGGGGAGTTTTCCTGTGGTAGGTTAGGGGAGTTTTCCTGTAGTAGGTTAGGGGAGTT
>NW_027258494.1:60000-71799 GCF_045791955.1 Oncorhynchus clarkii lewisi
TTACACCAGCGTTTCCCAAACTTGGTCCTGGGGACCCCAAGGGGTGCACATTTTAGTTATTTATTTTTGTCCGAGCACTACCCAGCTGATTAGAATAATCAACCAATCATCAAGCTTTTGATTATTTTAATCAACTGTGTACTTCCTGGGGTAGTCACCTGGGGTAGTCACCTGGGGTAGTCACCTGGAATGCATTTCGATTAACAGGTGTGCCTTGTTTCTTTCCTTAATGTGTTTGAGCCAATCAGTTGTGTTGTGACAAGGTAGGGGTGATATACAGAAGATAGCCCTATTTGGTAAAAGACCAAGTCCATATTATGGCAAGGAACGACAGTCCATTACTTTAAGACATGAAGGTCAGTCAATCCGTAAAACTTCAAGAACTTTGAAAGCTTTTCAAGTGCAGCTGCAAAAACCATCAAACGCTACGATGAAACTGTCTCTCACGTAAGACCTCCACAGAAAAGGAAGACCCAGAGTTACCTCTGCTGCAGAGGATAAGTTCATCAGAAATTGCAGCCCAAATAAATGGTTCAGAGTTCAAGTAACGGACACATCTCAACATCAACTGTTCAGAAGAAACCACTAGTAAAGGATACTAATAAGAGGAAGAGATTTACTTGGGCCAAGAAACATAAGCAATTGACATTAGATGGATGGTGGAAATCTGTCCGTTGGTCCGATGAGTCCAAATTTGAGATTTTTTGGTTCCAACCACCGTGAGACGCCAAGTAGGTGAAAGGATGATCTCTGCGTGTATGGTTCCCACCGTGAAGCATGGAGGAGGAGGTGTGATGATGTGGGGGTGCTTTGCTAGTGATACTGTCTGTGATTTATTTAGAATTCAAGGCACACTTAACCAGCATGGCTACCACAGCATTCTGCAGCTATACGCTCAACCCAATTGTGATGGTTTGGGATGAGTTGAACCGCAGAGTGAAGGAAAAGCAGCCAGCCAGTGCTCAGTATATGTGGGAACTCCTTCAAGACTGTTGGAAAAGCATTCCAGGTGAAGCTGGTTGAGAGAATTCCAAGAGTGTGCAAAGCAGTCATCAAGGCAAAGGGTGGCTAATTTGAAGAATTTTAAATATAAAATATATTTGGATTTAAAAAAAAATTGGTTACTACATGACTCCATATGTGTTATTTCATAGTTATGATGTCTTCACTATTAATACAAAATAGTGGAAAAAAGAACCCTTGAATGAGAAGGTTTATTCAAACTTTTGACTGTGTGCATTTATTTATTTATTTGTTACTTTTCGACTAAAACATTCTCGGTCGACCAACAGCCTTAACGACCAAACAATCGACCAGTCGACCAATTGGGGTCAGCCCGACTTGTTTCACTATAAATGAACTGTCATTCGTTACACTTTAAAACGGTTGTCACCTAATTGTTCATTCAGTTTCTTCAAATACATTGGGAGTCGGCCATTCTATTCAAACACCCTGAAGCAGCGTGCATCAGGAGAGTGGAGGGGAAGAAAAGGAAAGACATCTCTACATCCTGTCTGACCGAAAGGAAAGACATCTCTACATCCTGTCTGACCGAAAGGAAAGACATCTCTACATCCTGTCTGACCGAAAGGAAAGACATCTCTACATCCTGTCTGACCGAAAGGAAAGACATCTCTACATCCTGTCTGACCGAAAGGAAAGACATCTCTACATCCTGTCTGACCGAAGCACTCTGAATTATTAAACTAGAGCCACATGGGGTTTCTAGACAGTCCTCTTGTTTCTGATTTAGACAGTCCTCTTGTCTCTCTGTGACCTAGACAGTCCTTTTGTCTCTCTGTGATCTAGACAGTCCTCTTGTCTCTCTCTGTGATTTAGACAGTCCTCTTGTCTCTCTCTGTGATCTAGACAGTCCTCTTGTCTCTCTGTGATCTAGACTGTCCTCTTGTCTCTGTGATCTAGACAGTCCTCTTCTCTCTCTCTGTGATCTAGACGGTCCTCTTGTCTCTCTGTGATTTAGACAGTCCTCTTGTCTCTCTGTGATTTAGACAGTCCTCTTGTCTCTCTCTGTGACCTAGACAGTCCTCTTGTCTCTCTCTGTGATCTAGACTGTCCTCTTGTCTCTCTGTGATTTAGACTGTCCTCTTGTCTCTGTGTGATCTAGACAGTCCTCTTGTCTCTCTGTGATTTAGACAGTCCTCTTGTCTCTCTGATCTAGACAGTCCTATTCTCTCTCTCTGTGATCTAGACAGTCCTCTTGTCTCTGTGATCTAGACAGTCCTCTTGTCTCTGTGTGTGTTTTCTAGACAGTCCTCTTCTCTCCCTCTCTGTGGACAGTCCTCTTCTCTGTGATCTGGACAGTCCTCTTCTCTGTGATCTAGACAGTCCTCTTTTCTCTGTGATCTAGACAGTCCTCTTGTCTCTGTGTGTTTTCTAGACAGTCCTCTTGTCTCTGTGTGATCTAGACAGTCCTCTTGTCTCTGTGTGATCTAGACAGTCCTCTTGTCTCTGTGTGATCTAGACAGTCCTCTTGTCTCTGTGTGATCTAGACAGTCCTCTTGTCTCTGTGTGATCTAGACAGTCCTCTTGTCTCTGTGTGATCTAGACAGTCCTCTTGTCTCTGTGTGTGTTTTCTAGACAGTACTCTTCTCTCTCTGTGATCTAGACAGTACTCTTCTCTCTCTGTGATCTAGACAGTCCTATTCTCTCTCTGATTTAGACAGTCCTCTTCTCTCTCTGTGATCTAGACAGTCCTCTTGTCTCTGTGTGATCTAGACAGTCCTCTTGTCTCTGTGTGATCTAGACAGTCCTCTTGTCTCTGTGTGATCTAGACAGTCCTCTTGTCTCTGTGTGTTTTCTAGACAGTCCTCTTGTCTCTGTGTGTGTTTTCTAGACAGTACTCTTCTCTCTCTGTGATCTAGACAGTCCTATTCTCTCTCTGATTTAGACAGTCCTCTTCTCTCTCTGTGATTTAGACAGTCCTCTTTTCTCTGTGATCTATACAGTCTTCTTCTCTCTCTGTGATCTAGACAGTCCTCTTCTCTCTCTGTTGGAGAGTCCTTGTCTCTCTGCATGTTCATGCGTTCTGATCCTGAGACAGGGTCTCCAATCATCATGTTAAAGACCACCTCTCCTTTCCTACCTCCTAAAGACCACCTCTCCTCTCCTACCTCCTAAAGACGACCTTTCCTCTCCTACCTCCTAAAGACCACCTCTCCTCCTCCTACCTCCTAAAGACCACCTCTCCTCTCCTACCTCCTAAAGACCACCTCTCCTCCTCCTACCTCCTAAAGACCACCTCTCCTCCTCCTACCTCCTAAAGACCACCTCTCCTCCTCCTACCTCCTAAAGACCACCTCTCCTCCTCCTACCTCCTAAAGACCACCTCTCCTTTCCTACCTCCTAAAGACCACCTCTCCTCCTTTCCTACCTCCTAAAGACCACCTCTCCTTTCCTACCTCCTAAAGACCACCTCTCCTCCTCCTACCTGTTAAAGACCACCTCTCCTCCTCCTACCTCCTAAAGACCACCTCTCCTCCTCCTACCTCCTAAAGACCACCTCTCCTTTCCTACCTCCTAAAGACCACCTCTCCTCCTCCTACCTCCTAAAGACCACCTCTCCTTTCCTACCTCCTAAAGACCACCTCTCCTTTCCTACCTCCTAAAGACCACCTCTCCTCCTCCTGCCTCCTAAAGACCACCTCTCCTCTCCTACCTCCTAAAGAACACCTCTCCTCCTCCTACCTCCTAAAGACCACCTCTCCTTTCCTACCTCCTAAAGACCACCTCTCCTCTCCTACCTCCTAAAGACCACCTCTCCTTTCCTACCTCCTAAAGACCACCTCTCCTCCTCCTACCTGTTAAAGACCACCTCTCCTTTCCTACCTCCTAAAGACCACCCTCTCCTCCTCCTAAAGACCACCTCTCCTTTCCTACCTCCTAAAGACCACCTCTCCTCCTCCTACCTCCTAAAGACCACCTCTCCTCCTCCTACCTGTTAAAGACCATCTCTCCTTTCCTACCTCCTAAAGACCACCTCTCCTCCTCCTACCTCCTAAAGACCACCTCTCCTCCTCCTACCTGTTAAAGACCACCTCTTCTTTCCTACCTCCTAAAGACCACCTCTCCTCCTCCTACCTCCTAAAGACCACCTCTCCTCCTCCTACCTCCTAAAGACCACCTCTCCTCCTCCTACCTGTTAAAGACCATCTCTCCTTTCCTACCTCCTAAAGACCACCTCTCCTCTGCTACCTCCTAAAGACCACCTCTCCTCCTCCTACCTGTTAAGGACCACCTCTCCTCCTCCTACCTCCTAAAGACCACCTCTCCTTTCCTACCTCCTAAAGACCACCTCTCCTCCTCCTACCTGTTAAAGACCACCTCTCCTTTCCTACCTCCTAAAGACCACCTCTCCTCCTCCTACCTCCTAAAGACCACCTCTCCTCCTCCTACCTCCTAAAGACCACCTCTCCTCCTCCTACCTGTTAAAGACCACCTCTCCTTTCCTACCTCCTAAAGACCACCTCTCCTCCTCCTACCTCCTAAAGACCACCTCTCCTCCTCCTACCTCCTAAAGACCACCTCTCCTCCTCCTACCTCCTAAAGACCACCTCTCCTCCTCCTACCTGTTAAAGACCATCTCTCCTTTCCTACCTCCTAAAGACCACCTCTCCTCTCCTACCTGTTAAAGACCACCTCCCCTCTCCTACCTCCTAAAGACCACCTCTCCTCTCCTACCTCCTAAAGACCACCTCTCCTCCTCCTACCTGTTAAGGACCGCCTCCCCTCTCCTACCTGTTAGATACCACCCTCTCCTCTTCCTGCCCATAGGGCTCTGGTCAAAAGTAGTGCACTTTGTAGGGAATAGGGTGGCATTTGGGACTTGGCCAACATGTCTCCAGCTACATCAGTGCTTCCATAAATGCTAATGCTAACTGTTGCATGTCAGTGACTTTGAAATGCTAACTGTTGCATGTCAGTGACTTTGAAATGCTAACGGTTGCATTTCAGTGACTTTGAAATGCTAACGGTTGCATGTCAGTGACTTTGAAATGCTGACGGTCGGTCTGTAAGGCTTCTATAATATGTAAAGACAGGTTCAGAGAGGGCATGGAGGCCGCCCCCTGTCTCTCCCTCTGCGTGTGGCAGTTAGCATGTCCTCTCCCCTCCCGAGGTCGCCCCCCATCTCTCCCTCTGCGTGTGGCAGTTAGCATGTCCTCTCCCCTCCCGAGGCCGCCCCCCATCTCTCCCTCTGCGTGTGGCAGTTAGCATGTCCTCTCCCCTCCCGAGGCCGCCCCCCATCTCTCCCTCTGCGTGTGGCAGTTAGCATGTCCTCTCCCCTCCAGAGGCAGCTCATGTCCGTGTTCAGTGTTGGGTAAAGAGCAGCGAGGTCATATTTCCCCGACACACTGATTGGTTTTGGATCATTACATGTGTACTATTTGAAGCAACTGTAAAATGAGATGAATGTGCTTTCCATACAACCTTCACCGTGTGTGTGTGTGGCTGTCTTTGTGGGTGTGAGTGTGTGTGTGAGCCCCTGTTTTTGTGTGTGTGTGTGCATGCGTGCGCCTGTCTTTGTGTGTGTGTGTGTGTGCGTGCGCCTGTCTTTGTGTGTGTGTGTGTGTGTGTGTGCGTGCGCCTGTCTTTGTGTGTGTGCGTGTGTGTGTGTGTGCGGCTGTGTGTGTGTGTGTGTGTGTGTGTGCGGCTGTCATTGTGTGTGTGTGTGTGTGTGTGTGTGTGTGCGGCTGTCTTTGTGGGTGTGTGTGTGTGCCCCTGTTTTTGTGTGTGTGTGTGTGCATGCGTGCGCCTGTCTTTGTGTGTGTGTGTGTGTGTGTGTGTGTGTGCGTGCGCCTGTCTTTGTGTGTGTGTGTGCGTGCGCCTGTTTTTGTGTGTGTGTGTGTGCGTGCATGCGTGCGCCTGTCTTTGTGTGTGTGTGTGTGCGTGCGCCTGTCTTTGTGTGTGTGTGTGTGTGCGTGCGCCTGTCTTTGTGTGTGTGTGTGCGCCTGTCTTTGTGTGTGTGTGTGCGCCTGTCTGTGTGTGTGTGTGTGTGTGTGTGTGCGGCTGTCTTTGTGTGTGTGTGTGTGCGGCTGTCTTTGTGTGTGTGTGTGTGCGGCTGTCTTTGTGTGTGTGTGTGTGCGGCTGTCTTTGTGTGTGTGTGTGTGTGTGTGCGTGTGTGTGCGTGTGTGTACGTGTGCGCCTGTCTTTGTGTGTGTGTGTGCGGCTGTCTTTGTGTGTGTGTGCGTGTGCGGCTGTGTGTGTGTGTGTGTGTGTGCGTGTGTGTGTGCGGCTGTGTGTGTGTGCGTGTGCGCCTGTCTTTGTGTGCATGTGAGCCCTTTATAATTAATATTTTTCCAAGCAGAATCAATTCGTCTACCTTTGATTAAAACATTCAGATAAACCTCTTGATATTTCTGCTTACAAAGAGACCTGAAATAGAATTGGAATCATTCATTCTTATCTTTGTAGAAAATGGGAATGTTTTTCTTTCAGATGATGTAGGAAAGTAGAGTTGGCTACTAGCTGGTAACCCTGGGTTACAACCTGACCCCTGGCTGATTAACTGGTAACCCTGGGTTACAGCCTGACCCCTGGCTGATTAACTGGTAACCCTGGGTTACAGCCTGACCCCTGGCTGATTAACTGGTAACCCTGGGTTACAGCCTGACCCCTGGCTGATTAACTGGTAACCCTGGGTTACAGCCTGACCCCTGGTCTACCCTGGTCTGTGTTACATCCTGACCCCTGGTCTGTGTTACATCCTGACCCCTGGTCTACCTGGTCTGTGTTACATCCTGACCTCCTGGTCTACCTGGTCTGTGTTACATCCTGACCTCCTGGTCTACCTGGTCTGTGTTACATCCTGACCCCTGGTCTGTGTTACATCCTGACCCCTGGTCTAACCTGGTCTGTGTTACATCCTGACCCCCGGGTCTACCTGGTCTGTGTTACATCCTGACCTCCTGGTCTACCTGGTCTGTGTTACATCCTGACCTCCTGGTCTAACCTGGTCTGTGTTACATCCTGACCCCTGGTCTGTGTTACATCCTGACCCCTGGTCTGTGTTACATCCTGACCCCTGGTCTACCTGGTCTGTGTTACATCCTGACCCCTGGTCTACCTGGTCTGTGTTACATCCTGACCTCCTGGTCTACCTGGTCTGTGTTACATCCTGACCCCTGGTCTAACCTGGTCTGTGTTACATCCTGACCCCTGGTCTGTGTTACATCCTGACCCCTAGTCTACCCTGGTCTGTGTTACATCCTGACCTCCTGGTCTACCTGGTCTGTGTTACATCCTGACCCCCTGGTCTGTGTTACATCCTGACCCCTGGTCTACCTGGTCTGTGTTACATCCTGACCCCTGGTCTACCTGGTCTGTGTTACATCCTGACCTCCTGGTCTACCTGGTCTGTGTTACATCCTGACCCCTGGTCTAACCTGGTCTGTGTTACATCCTGACCCCTGGTCTGTGTTACATCCTGACCCCTAGTCTACCCTGGTCTGTGTTACATCCTGACCTCCTGGTCTACCTGGTCTGTGTTACATCCTGACCCCCTGGTCTGTGTTACATCCTGACCCCTGGTCTACCTGGTCTGTGTTACATCCTGACCCCCTGGTCTACCTGGTCTGTGTTACATCCTGACCCCCTGGTCTACCTGGTCTGTGTTACATCCTGACCCCTGGTCTGTGTTACATCCTGACCCCCTGGTCTACCTGGTCTGTGTTACATCCTGACCCCTGGTCTGTGTTACATCCTGACCCCTGGTCTGTGTTACATCCTGCCCCCCTGGTCTACCTGGTCTGTGTTACATCCTGACCCCTGGTCTACCTGGTCTGTGTTACATCCTGACCCCCGGGTCTACCTGGTCTGTGTTACATCCTGACCCCCGGGTCTACCTGGTCTGTGTTACATCCTGACCCCCTGGTCTGTGTTACATCCTGACCCCTGGTCTGTGTTACATCCTGACCCCTGGTCTACCTGGTCTGTGTTACATCCTGACCTCCTGGTCTACCTGGTCTGTGTTACATCCTGACCTCCTGGTCTACCTGGTCTGTGTTACATCCTGACCCCTGGTCTGTGTTACATCCTGACCCCTGGTCTAACCTGGTCTGTGTTACATCCTGACCCCCGGGTCTACCTGGTCTGTGTTACATCCTGACCTCCTGGTCTACCTGGTCTGTGTTACATCCTGACCTCCTGGTCTAACCTGGTCTGTGTTACATCCTGACCCCTGGTCTGTGTTACATCCTGACCCCTGGTCTGTGTTACATCCTGACCCCTGGTCTACCTGGTCTGTGTTACATCCTGACCCCTGGTCTACCTGGTCTGTGTTACATCCTGACCTCCTGGTCTACCTGGTCTGTGTTACATCCTGACCCCTGGTCTAACCTGGTCTGTGTTACATCCTGACCCCTGGTCTGTGTTACATCCTGACCCCTAGTCTACCCTGGTCTGTGTTACATCCTGACCTCCTGGTCTACCTGGTCTGTGTTACATCCTGACCCCCTGGTCTGTGTTACATCCTGACCCCTGGTCTACCTGGTCTGTGTTACATCCTGACCCCTGGTCTACCTGGTCTGTGTTACATCCTGACCCCTGGTCTACCTGGTCTGTGTTACATCCTGACCTCCTGGTCTACCTGGTCTGTGTTACATCCTGACCCCTGGTCTAACCTGGTCTGTGTTACATCCTGACCCCTGGTCTGTGTTACATCCTGACCCCTAGTCTACCCTGGTCTGTGTTACATCCTGACCTCCTGGTCTACCTGGTCTGTGTTACATCCTGACCCCCTGGTCTGTGTTACATCCTGACCCCTGGTCTACCTGGTCTGTGTTACATCCTGACCCCCTGGTCTACCTGGTCTGTGTTACATCCTGACCCCCTGGTCTACCTGGTCTGTGTTACATCCTGACCCCTGGTCTGTGTTACATCCTGACCCCCTGGTCTACCTGGTCTGTGTTACATCCTGACCCCTGGTCTGTGTTACATCCTGACCCCTGGTCTGTGTTACATCCTGCCCCCCTGGTCTACCTGGTCTGTGTTACATCCTGACCCCTGGTCTACCTGGTCTGTGTTACATCCTGACCCCCGGGTCTACCTGGTCTGTGTTACATCCTGACCCCCGGGTCTACCTGGTCTGTGTTACATCCTGACCCCCTGGTCTGTGTTACATCCTGACCCCTGGTCTACCTGTTCTGTGTTACATCCTGACATGTCATTTGGCCACATTGAGAAATGAGAGGAAGGGGGGTACGGTAGTGTGTGTGTGAGAGAGAGAGGTTCACACACATCCGTCAACTTGTGCGGTAACTGGACGACATAGTTAGGCAGGGGCTAACTGCGTAAGATTTAGTTTGGTGGGGTGCAGGGGGAGTGGTACTAGAGTGTGTGTGTGTGTGTGAGACCAGTAGTAAACAGCCTTATGACACTGACTCTCCACTTTAAATGGAACAACATAATAATCCCCCCTTAAAGCTTCTCTGTTTCTGCTGTTTGCTTTTGAAAGGCAACATTGTTCTGCATCCTAAATAGCACCCATAGTGCACTACTTTAGACCAGAGCCCTATGTTGGGAATAGTGTTCCATAAGACTCTGGTCTAAAGTAGTGCACTATGTAGGGAATAGTGTTCCATAGTGCACTACTTTTGACCAGAGTCCTATGTTGGGAATAGTGTTCCATAAGACTCTGGTCTAAAGTAGTGCACTATGTAGGGAATAGTGTTCCATAGTGCACAACTTTTAACCAGAGCCCTATGTAGGGAATAGTGTTCCATAGGGCTCTGGTCTAAAGTAGTGCACTATGTAGGGAATAGTGTTCCATAGTGCACAACTTTTGACCAGAGCCCTATGTAGGGAATAGTGTTCCATAGGGCTCTGGTCTAAAGTAGTGCACTATGTAGGGAATAGTGTTCCATAGTGCACAACTTTTAACCAGAGCCCTATGTAGGGAATAGTGTTCCATAGGACTCTGGTCTAAAGTAGTGCACTATGTAGGGAATAGTGTTCCATAGTGCACAACTTTTGACCAGAGCCCTATGTTGGAATAGTGTTCCATAGGACTCTGGTCTAAAGTAGTGCACTATGTAGGGAATAGTGTTCCATAGTGCACAACTTTTGACCAGAGCCCTATGTTGGGAATAGTGTTCCATAGGACTCTGGTCTAAAGTAGTGCACTATGTAGGGAATAGTGTTCCATAGTGCACAACTTTTGACCAGAGCCCTATGTTGGGAATAGTGTTCCATAGGACTCTGGTCTAAAGTAGTGCACTATGTAGGGAATAGTGTTCCATAGGACTCTGGTCTAAAGTAGTGCACTATGTAGGGAATAGTGTTCCATAGTGCACTACTTTTGACCAGAGTCCTATGTTGGGAATAGTGTTCCATAAGACTCTGGTCTAAAGTAGTGCACTATGTAGGGAATAGTGTTCCATAGTGCACTACTTTTGACCAGAGTCCTATGTTGGGAATAGTGTTCCATAAGACTCTGGTCTAAAGTAGTGCACTATGTAGGGAATAGTGTTCCATAGTGCACAACTTTTGACCAGAGCCCTATGTAGGGAATAGTGTTCCATAGGACTCTGGTCTAAAGTAGTGCACTATGTAGGGAATAGTGTTCCATAGTGCACAACTTTTGACCAGAGCCCTATGTAGGGAATAGTGTTCCATTGGACTCTGGTCTAAAGTAGTGCACTATGTAAAGTTCCATAGTGCACAACTTTTGACCAGAGCCCTATGTAGGGAATAGTGTTCCATAGGACTCTGGTCTAAAGTAGTGCACTATGTAGGGAATAGTGTTCCATAGGACTCTGGTCTAAAGTAGTGCACTATGTAGGGAATAGTGTTCCATAGTGCACAACTTTTGACCAGAGCCCTATGTTGGGAATAGTGTTCCATAGGACTCTGGTCTAAAGTAGTGCACTATGTAGGGAATAGTGTTCCATAGTGCACAACTTTTGACCAGAGCCCTATGTTGGGAATAGTGTTCCATAGGACTCTGGTCTAAAGTAGTGCACTATATAGGGAATAGTGTTCCATAGTGCACAACTTTTGACCAGAGCCCTATGTAGGGAATAGTGTTCCATAGGACTCTGGTCTAAAGTAGTGCACTATGTAGGGAATAGTGTAACCAGAGCCCATAGTCCCATAGGCTCTGGTCTAAAGTAGTGCACTATGTAGGGAATAGTGTTCCATAGTGCACAACTTCTAACCAGAGCCCTATGTAGGGAATAGTGTTCCATAGGGCTCTGGTCTAAAGTAGTGCACTATGTAGGGAATAGTGTTCCATAGTGCACAACTGACCAGAGCCCTATGTTGGGAATAGTGTTCCATAGGGCTCTGGTCTAAAGTAGTGCACTATGTAGGGAATAGTGTTCCATAGTGACCAGAGCCCTATGTTGGGAAGTGTTCCATAGGACTCCATAGCACTATGTAGGGAATAGTGTTCCATAGGGCTCTGGTCTAAAGTAGTGCACTATGTAGGGAATAGTGTTCCATAGTGCACAACTTTTGACCAGAGCCCTATGTTGGGAATAGTGTTCCATAGGACTCTGGTCTAAAGTAGTGCACTATGTAGGGAATAGTGTCCCATAGTGTTCCATAGGACTCTGGTCTAAAGTAGTGCACTATATAGGGAATAGTGTTCCATAGTGCACAACTTTTGACCAGAGCCCTATGTAGGGAATAGTGTTCCATAGGACTCTGGTCTAAAGTAGTGCACTATGTAGGGAATAGTGTTCCATAGGACTCTGGTCTAAAGTAGTGCACTATGTAGGGAATAGTGTTCCATAGGACTCTGGTCTAAAGTAGTGCACTATGTAGGGAATAGTGTACCATAGG
>NW_027258495.1:0-35000 GCF_045791955.1 Oncorhynchus clarkii lewisi
AGGGAGGGAGGGAGGGAGGGAGGACAGGGAGGGAGTGAGGGAGAGGAGGACAGAGGAGGACAGGGAGGGAAAAGAGGAAGATGATAAATGGAGACTGGAAGTGTTTACAGACAGACAGACAGACAGACAGACAGACAGACAGACAGACAGACAGACAGACAGACAGACCTGTCCTGTGTGCTCCGTTTCATCTTTATTGATTAGGTACATCAGGAAGAACCTGCAGGGAGAGGAGAGGAGAGGAGAGGAGAGGAGAGGAGAGGAGAGGAGGCGGGTGTCAGAATATGACACAAGTCTGAATGAGTTGGCTCTTCTTCACACATAGGTACTGTAACTTACATATAGTTGGCTAAGTTATGCTCTTCCAAGGTGTGCGTTTCGAAGCCATGAGGAGTTGTGTCAAAGTAGTCGCTACCGATACCACAGATGAAGCACTGCGTCTGTAGGAGGAAGAATCGGCTTAATAAAGAAATTATGAATAAAATAGTTCAATGTTGTCCCCTCATGTTGACAACCATGAGTCCAATCTCCTACAGTACCAGCACACTGTCCAGCCACCTGTTCCTACAGTACTAGCACACTGTCCAGCCACCTGTTCCTACAGTACTAGCACACTGTCCAGCCATCTGTTCCTACAGTACTAGCACACTGTCCAGCCACCTGTTCCTACAGTACTAGCACACTGTCCAGCCACCTGTTCCTACAGTACTAGCACACTGTCCAGCCATCTGTTCCTACAGTACTAGCACACTGTCCAGCCATCTGTTCCTACAGTACTAGCACACTGTCCAGCCACCTGTTCCTACAGTACTAGCACACTGTCCAGCCACCTGTTCCTACAGTACTAGCACACTGTCCAGCCATCTGTTCCTACAGTACTAGCACACTGTCCAGACATCTGTTCCTACAGTACTAGCACACTGTCCAGACATCTGTTCCTACAGTACTAGCACACTGTCCAGACATCTGTTCCTACAGTACTAGCACACTGTCCAGCCATCTGTTCCTACAGTACTAGCACACTGTCCAGCCACCTGTTCCTACAGTACTAGCACACTGTCCAGCCACCTGTTCCTACAGTACTAGCACACTGTCCAGACATCTGTTCCTACAGTACTAGCACACTGTCCAGCCACCTGTTCCTACAGTACTAGCACACTGTCCAGACATCTGTTCCTACAGTACCAGCACACTGTCCAGCCACCTGTTCCTACAGTACTAGCACACTGTCCAGACATCTGTTCCTACAGTACTAGCACACTGTCCAGACATCTGTTCCTACAGTACTAGCACACTGTCCAGACATCTGTTCCTACAGTACTAGCACACTGTCCAGACATCTGTTCCTACAGTACTAGCACACTGTCCAGCCACCTGTTCCTACAGTACTAGCACACTGTCCAGCCATCTGTTCCTACAGTACTAGCACACTGTCCAGCCATCTGTTCCTACAGTACTAGCACACTGTCCAGCCATCTGTTCCTACAGTACTAGCACACTGTCCAGCCATCTGTTCCTACAGTACTAGCACACTGTCCAGACATCTGTTCCTACAGTACTAGCACACTGTCCAGCCATCTGTTCCTACAGTACTAGCACACTGTCCAGCCATCTGTTCCTACAGTACTAGCACACTGTCCAGCCATCTGTTCCTACAGTACTAGCACACTGTCCAGCCATCTGTTCCTACAGTACTAGCACACTGTCCAGACATCTGTTCCTACAGTACTAGCACACTGTCCAGCCATCTGTTCCTACAGTACTAGCACACTGTCCAGCCATCTGTTCCTACAGTACTAGCACACTGTCCAGCCATCTGTTCCTACAGTACTAGCACACTGTCCAGCCATCTGTTCCTACAGTACTAGCACACTGTCCAGACATCTGTTCCTACAGTACTAGCACACTGTCCAGACATCTGTTCCTACAGTACTAGCACACTGTCCAGACATCTGTTCCTAAAGTACTAGCACACTGTCCAGCCACCTGTTCTTACAGTACTAGCACACTGTCCAGCCACCTGTTCCTACAGTACTAGCACAAATCCAGCCACCTGTTCCTACAGTACTAGCACACTGTCCAGCCATCTGTTCCTACAGTACTAGCACACTGTCCAGCCATCTGTTCCTACAGTACTAGCACACTGTCCAGCCATCTATTCCTACAGTACTAGCACACTGTCCAGCCATCTGTTCCTACAGTACTAGCACACTGTCCAGCCATCTGTTCCTACAGTACTAGCACACTGTCCAGACATCTGTTCCTACAGTACTAGCACACTGTCCAGCCATCTGTTCCTACAGTACCAGCACACTGTCCAGCCATCTGTTCCTACGGTACTAGCACACTGTCCAGCCATCTGTTCCTACAGTACTAGCACACTGTCCAGCCATCTGTTCCTACAGTACTAGCACACTGTCCAGCCATCTGTTCCTACAGTACTAGCACACTGTCCAGCCATCTGTTCCTACAGTACTAGCACACTGCCCAGCCATCTGTTCCTACAGTACTAGCACACTGTCCAGCCATCTGTTCCTACAGTACTAGCACACTGTCCAGCCATCTGTTCCTACAGTACTAGCACACTATCCAGCCATCTGTTCCTACAGTACTAGCACACTGTCCAGCCATCTGTTCCTACAGTACTAGCACACTGTCCAGCCATCTGTTCCTAAAGTACTAGCACACTGTCCAGCCATCTGTTCCTACAGTACTAGCACACTGTCCAGCCACCTGTTCCTACAGTACTAGCACACTGTCCAGCCATCTGTTCCTACAGTACTAGCACACTGTCCAGCCATCTGTTCCTACAGTACTAGCACACTGTCCAGCCATCTGTTCCTACAGTACTAGCACACTGTCCAGCCACCTGTTCCTACAGTACTAGCACACTGTCCAGCAATCTGTTCCTACAGTACTAGCACACTGGCCAGCCATCTGTTCCTACAGTACTAGCACACTGTCCAGCCATCTGTTCCTACAGTACTAGCACACTGTCCAGCCATCTGTTCCTACAGTACTAGCACACTGTCCAGCCATCTGTTCCTACAGTACTAGCACACTGTCCAGCCATCTGTTCCTACAGTACTAGCACACTGTCCAGCCATCTGTTCCTACAGTACTAGCACACTGTCCAGCCATCTGTTCCTACAGTACTAGCACACTGTCCAGCCATCTGTTCCTACAGTACTAGCACACTGTCCAGCCATCTGTTCCTACAGTACTAGCACACTGTCCAGCCATCTGTTCCTACAGTACTAGCACACTGTCCAGCCACCTGTTCCTACAGTACTAGCACACTGTCCAGCCATCTGTTCCTACAGTACTAGCACACTGTCCAGCCATCTGTTCCTACAGTACTAGCACACTGTCCAGTCATCTGTTCCTACAGTACTAGCACACTGTCCAGCCATCTGTTCCTACAGTACTAGCACACTGTCCAGCCATCTGTTCCTACAGTACTAGCACACTGTCCAGCCATCTGTTCCTACAGTACTAGCACACTGTCCAGCCATCTGTTCCTACAGTACTAGCACACTGTCCAGCCATCTGTTCCTACAGTACTAGCACACTGTCCAGCCATCTGTTCCTACAGTACTAGCACACTGTCCAGCCATCTGTTCCTACAGTACTAGCACACTGTCCAGCCATCTGTTCCTACAGTACTAGCACACTGTCCAGCCATCTGTTCCTACAGCTGATCGTACCAGCCATCTATTCTAACATCTGATAGTACCAGCCATCTGTCTAACATGTGATAGTACCAGCCACCTGTTCTAACATCTGATAGTACCAGCCATCTGTTCTAACATCTGATAGTAGCAGCCACCTGTTCTAACATCTGATAGTGCCAGCCATCTGTTCTAACATCTGATAGTACCAGCCATCTGTTATAACATCTGATAGTACCAGCCATCTTTTCTAACATCTGATCGTACCAGCCACCTGTTCTAACATCTGATAGTACCAGCCATCTGTTCTAACATCTGATAGTACCAGCCATCTGTTCTAACATCTGATAGTACCAGCCACCTGTCTAATATCTGATAGTACCAGCCATCTGTTCTAACATCTGATAGTACCAGCCACCTGGCCTAACATCTGATCGTACCAGCCATCTATTCTAACATCTGATTGTACCAGCCATCTGACCCAAAAATCTGATAGTACCAGCCATCTGTTCTAACATCTGATCGTACCAGAAATGTGATCTTACCTCCATGTTCTCTCTGACCTGCTCCTGTTGGTCTCTCAGCTCGCCAAATGCATCAATGATCAGACCTGCAACACACACACACACATCAGACCATAAAACACATAGGTCCAGAGCAGTGCAACCAAACATGATGTAGTCTGCTGGTGCTATCGCAATAGGATACTTTCCCAAAGTTACACATTTTTAAATAATTCCCGTTAAGAGGATTCCCAGTTGGAAGAATCCTTCTTTGCTTACTCCTTCCTTATTCTGAGAATCCTCCAACGGGGAAAAAGGTTTTCCATAATGACACAACCCTTTATTTATATTTGGAGACGGAGAAGTGGGAATGGATGAATACCCTGGATGATAGCCAGCAGGATGACGATTACGAAGAAGAAGAAGGTGATGTCGAAGACGACGCGGTAGAGCTCGTACTCATCGCCCGCCGGGTCCTCGATCTCGTCTCCTATACCCCCGCCGGCACGCACACCCACGTACATGTGGAACAGGTAACACTGACAGACAGAGAGAGGGAGGGAGGGAGGGGGGGTGGGTGGAGGGAGGGAGGCGGGGGGGGTGGGGGGAGGGGGAGGGAGGGAGGCGGGGGTTGGGGGAGGGAGGGAGGTTGAAAGAAGGAGGTGGAGGTAGGGAGGGAGGTTGAAAGAAGGAGGTGGAGGGAGGGAGGGAGGTTGAAAGAAGGAGGTGGAGGGAGGGAGGGAGGGAGGTTGAAAGAAGGAGGTGGAGGGAGGGAGGGAGGGAGGTTGAAAGAAGAAGGTGGAGGGAGGGAGGGAGGTTGAAAGAAGGCAGTGGAAGGAGGGAGGGAGGGAGGGAGGGAGGGAGGGAGGGAGGGAGGGAGGGAGGGAGGGAGGGAGGGAGGGAGGTTGAAAGTCAGTAACTCACACATTAAAAAAAAACGCTGCGCCACTCGGGAGCCCATAACGTTTGGAGTATGATAGTTTCAGGCAATATCACCAGTAAAGATACAGGAGATTTGACTCACGGTCATCATGTCATCACACTTCATGTCCGGTTCATCCTCGTCCTCGCTCATGTTGTAGAACTTCCTGAAGAAGTTGAAAGCCACGACGGTGTAGAGATACACCACCACAGCCAGTAGACCCACAGTCATCATCAGCTACAGAAGGAGAGAGAGATATCGGGAGGAGGAGGAGGCACTACAGTTAGATCTAGTTTATTTATTCACACTCATTGGGTTCTGATGGGAGAAACTACATTTGACTGGGTGGGTACCTGATCGAGCACACAGCCATGCAATCTCCATAGACAAACCTGTTTGCCGTTGTGTGTGACGGAGGAGAGGATGGTGCGCAAATCTTTCACACCAACGGCAATGTCCATCAAGTGACAGGCGAAGAAGAAGTTGTTGAAGTGTCCCAGCAGAGACATGACCATGTACCAGACTAGATAGAGGAACGTCTAGAAGAAGGGGCAATATCCGTATTAGAGTTGCAAAGCTACCGGTACTTTACCAAAGTTACTCATGTTGGTAATTAACAGAAAGTCTATGGTAATCTATCGTTACTTTGGTAATTAATACTTGAATAACTTTAAAAAAAAACA
Organism: Oncorhynchus clarkii lewisi; assembly: GCF_045791955.1. Taxonomy (NCBI): domain Eukaryota; kingdom Metazoa; phylum Chordata; class Actinopteri; order Salmoniformes; family Salmonidae; genus Oncorhynchus; species Oncorhynchus clarkii. Next base: position 5,780 of record NW_027258495.1, read on the forward strand.
TATTCACATAAACATTGACAAAAAAAATACATACTGACATAGTAAAATAAATAAAAGAGTGTAAAAAAAGTCATGTGACTCGTCTCTACTCGTCATGTCGCTCGTCTCTACTTCACAGGAGAGGCATTTGAGTGTAAACATTATTTATTTTATCAAAATGCTTTCTGGAACATGTGAAATTTAATCTGCCTTAATAACAAACATGTATGCCATCTGTAAATATAAATACAATTATTAAATGACGAGCATAGTTGGTTTAGCCTCAGAAAAGCCAGCAACCTTCGCACTACCCATGATTGGCTGAGATAATGAGTGGGCTGGACATAACGAGAGATGAGTTCGGCCTGCCATGTAGCACACTTATGTGTATAATATGAGCTGGTCAGTAGGTGTAGGTAATCCTTTCTAAGCATGTATTTTTTGAAAGATATCAAAAGATTAGCTATCTGCTGATTCATGCAGTAACATCATGAGTTGGGATTATGGTTCACTGTTCAGCTAGCTAGCTACATGTCTAAACAAAAGACTCCGCTATGCAAGTAACTATTTCAATAGACTGTTAATGATGTCACTGTGACAACTGTCGAAAGACGTAGCTGGTAAATTCGCTTTTTGTGACCCTCAGGTAGCCATAGTAACCCTCAGGTAGCCATAGTAACCCTCAGCTAGACATAGTTACCCTCCAATAGCTTTGGGTTAAACCAACATCTACTCCGATTTCAGAGTACTCTCATCTGAGTGTGTCAGAGCGCAGAATAACGGATTCAAACGCTCAACACCCGTTGAGTATGGACGGTGTCAGTAAACGTTGGGCAAAAAAACCAACGTAATTGAATTGTTGCCAGCAGCACAGTTACAGTCACCAACACTCTAGATAACATAAAAACAGCCCAACCAGCTTTGCTAGGGCGAGTAAAATGGTCAGAGTCAGCTGTTCTCTCATTTATGTCTGGATGTAGCTAGCAAGCTAGCTAACGTTAGCCAGTTAGCTTGAGTGCTTGACTGCTGTTGTTAGGTCAGAACGCTCAGGTCAACCCTACTCCTTGGCCACAGCATCCAGTGTGCGCACTGAACGCTCCGAGAGCAAACTGCTGAGTTTACGAACGGACAATCTGACAACTCTCTGAGTTTACACTGGCACTCCAGATTAAATTTACGAACACACCCGTAGTATGAAACAGCCTTTAGTCTTGAAATCTTTGGTTGTTTAGTACACTATCGTACACTATCGTACTCACTCTGTTTAGCACATGGCCTCACATGGCCTCACAATCCTTAAAGAGATGGGTGGGGCTAAGGCTTAAGGGGGTGTGAACGATGCTGAATGTGTGTAGACAAAGAAGAGCTCTCCAGTAGGTGTACCAAAACATTCAAGGGACATTTTCTCAAAGTGAGGTCACAAGTTTATCAACTTTCAAAGCAGAATTACTTTCCCATTGTTCCTCAACTGTAGTGTATGATATACAATTGTCTAGCTCTGCGTCTCTACTTTTATCTAATGTAAGAAACACAATTTTCAAATTTTGCTACAAAAGACCAAATCAAGCCGGTCGGTCACATATAAAATATATTTCATGCTGAAACCCTCATATTAAAACACCAATGGTATTCACTAAATTGATGGTTTGAATTTAGGATCATGTTTTACAGCTTTTATTTGAAAATCATCTTATTTCATTATTTCATATATTTTACATTTGATAAGGCCAGATAAGGCCAGATAAGGCCAGATGACCAGAGTTAATTACAGGCACCTGTACAAATCTGAAGTACCGAAAATGGCCACTAGATGTCTTGGGACAGATTACATCAAATCCTTGAAAGATACCAAAATTCTGGTAGTTTACTGTTAACCTTTTGTGACTAGGAGGCAGTATTTTCATTTTTGGAAAAAAAACGTTCCCATAGTAAACGGGATATTTTGTCAGGACAAGATGCTGGAATATGCATATAATTAACAGCTTAGGATAGAAAACACTCTAAAGTTTCCAAAACTGTAAAAATATTGTCTGTGAGTATAACAGAACTGATGTTGCAGGCGAAAGCCAGAGAAAAATCCATTCCGGAAGTGCCTCATGTTTTGAAAGCTCTGCGTTCCAATGTGTCCCTATTGAGCAGTGAATGGGCTATCAACCAGATTACTCTTTCTCCGTATTCCCCAAGGTGTCTACAGCATTGTGACGGAATTTTAAGCATTTATGTTGAAGAATACCCGTAGGTGGCTACATTGCGCAAGTGGTCACCTGATGCTCCCAGAAAGATTCTTGAGTAAAATACACAGGTAGCCATTACTCCAATCGGTCCTACTGAAAAACTAATTGTCCCGATGGATATATTATCAAATAGATATTAGAAAAACACCTTGAGGATTGATTATAAACAACATTTGCCATGTTTCTGTCGATATTATGGAGCTAATTTTGAATATTTTTCTGAGTTTTAGTGACGTAGTTTCCGGTCGATTTCTCAGCCAAACGTGGCCTCTCTGACGTCCAGAGAGGCCAGGTCCATCCCAAGCAGCTCTGCGATCCTCTCCCTAAAAGTTTCCAGTAATATACCCTCCCGTTACAACCATAATCAGTATCATAGGATCAGTACTACTACAGCAATACTACTATAACAATACTACAGACGGAGAAATGGCCAAGTACCACACTAGATACAGGAATGTCTAGAAAACTCCACATTCAATGGACTTGTTACAATACTACAGCATGGTCCAGTATTGACTTACGTTGTCAGTGAAGACCACCCCGAACTTCCAAATCTGGTATTTGATATCAATGGAGATAATCCTATGGAGAAAACAAAACGTTTACTTCCCAGCAAACACACAACTACATAACATAACTACCTAAATCAAATCAAATCAAATTTTATTTTTCACATACACATGGTTAGCAGATGTTAATGCGAGTGTAGCGAAATGCTTGTGCTTCTAGTTCCGACAATGCAGTAATAACCAACAAGTAATCTAACTAACAATTCCAAAACTACTGTCTTATACACAGTGTAAGGGGTTAAAGAATATGTACATAAGGATATATGAATGAGTGATGGTACAGAGCAGCATAGGCAGGATACAGTAGATGGTATCGAGTACAGTATATACATGAGGTGAGTATGTAAACAAAGTGGCATAGTTAAAGTGGCTAGTGATACATGTATTACATAAGGATACAGTCGATGATATAGAGTACAGTATATACGTATACATATGAGATGAATAATGTAGGGTAAGTAACATTATATAAGGTAGCATTGTTTAAAGTGGCTAGTGATATATTTACATCATTTCCCATCAATTCCCATTATTAAAGTGGCTGGAGTTGAGTCAGTGTCAGTGTCAGTGTGTTGGCAGCAGCCACTCAATGTTAGTGGTGGCTGTTTAACAGTCTGATGGCCTTGAGATAGAAGCTGTTTTTCAGTCTCTCGGTCCCAGCTTTGATGCACCTGTACTGACCTCGCCTTCTGGATGATAGCGGGGTGAACAGGCAGTGGCTCGGGTGGTTGATGTCCTTGATGATCTTTATGGCCTTCCTGTAACATCGGGTGGTGTAGGTGTCCTGGAGGGCAGGTAGTTTGCCCCCGGTGATGCGTTGTGCAGACCTCACTACCCTCTGGAGAGCCTTACGGTTGTGGGCGGAGCAGTTGCCGTACCAGGCGGTGATACAGCCCGCCAGGATGCTCTCGATTGTGCATCTGTAGAAGTTTGTGAGTGCTTTTGGTGGCAAACCGAATTTCTTCAGCCTCCTGAGGTTGAAGAGGCGCTGCTGCGCCTTCTTCACGATGCTGTCTGTGTGAGTAGACCAATTCAGTTTGTCTGTGATGTGTATGCCGAGGAACTTAAAACTTGCTACCCTCTCCACTACTGTTCCATCGATGTGGATAGGGGGGTGTTCCCTCTGCTGTTTCCTGAAGTCCACAATCATCTCCTTAGTTTTGTTGACGTTGAGTGTGAGGTTATTTTCCTGACACCACACTCCGAGGGCCCTCACCTCCTCCCTGTAGGCCGTCTCGTCGTTGTTGGTAATCAAGCCTACCACTGTTGTGTCGTCCGCAAACTTGATGATTGAGTTGGAGGCGTGCGTGGCCACGCAGTCGTGGGTGAACAGGGAGTACAGGAGAGGGCTCAGAACGCACCCTTGTGGGGCCCCAGTGTTGAGGATCAGCGGGGTGGAGATGTTGTTGCCTACCCTCATAACCTGGGGGCGGCCCGTCAGGAAGTCCAGTACCCAGCTGCACAGGGCGGGGTCGAGACCCAGGATCTCGAGCTTGATGACGAGCTTGGAGGGTACTATGGTGTTGAATGCCGAGCTGTAGTCGATGAACAGCATTCTCACATAGGTATTCCTCTTGTCCAGATGGGTTAGGGCAGTGTGCAGTGTGGTTGAGATTGCATCGTCTGTGGACCTATTTGGGCGGTAAGCAAATTGGAGTGGGTCTAGGGTGTCGGGTAGGGTGTAGGTGATATGGTCCTTGACTAGTCTCTCAAAGCACTTCATGATGACGGAAGTGAGTGCTACGGGGCGGTAGTCGTTTAGCTCAGTTACCTTAACCTCACAAAGCTGTCTCGATGTTGACTTCAGATTTTGCCATCTTACAAGTTGTACCAGTTGTATGTGCTTGTACATTGCTTGTTTGTTGTGCAAATGATCTACTAGTGAATTTGTATAATGTACTATATGCTTTCTGCAGATCAGTGGGGGGGGGGGGGGGGGGGGGTTGTTTACGTACCAGCTTAACATGCCACTTTCTGGTTCGGGTTTCTTCTCTTGTGTCATGGCGCTGACGTCCAGAGAGGCCAGGTCCATCCCAAGCAGCTCTGCGATCCTCTCCCTACCGTATATGTCCCCGTACTTAGCAAGCACCTTTGTCTTCACAAACTTGTCCCAGTAGTTGTTAGGGAATGACCTGTGTGGAAAAGAAACATACTTTGAGAGAAATGTCAGGGTTGGAAGATGGGTGTATCAATGCTATCTGTTTATTCCGTTTTATATTCTCATTGAATCTAAAAAAGAGATGGGTGGTGTTTTTTTGTTTTTTTTACAATCACAAATAAAATAGGTATTAGAGGACAGCCTTGTCTGGTTCCACCTTAAATCACTAACCGATGTAACAATGAGTATGGTTACATGCACACAATAATACATTTTTTGTGAATAGTCAGAGACATTTAATAGTTCGATTTAAATGTTTACATATTTTACAGGAAGAATGACTTCCTGTTTACATGGACACATCTAAAATCACGATACGTGATGGAATATTGATAAATGCAGGAAAATCAGCAATAAAAATACACATTTTACCATGTTATTTTTGGGAAACCTATTTGGTTCTGGGTTTGGACATATCACGTTTGTACGTGAAAACTAATTCTAAGATGCGTACTGTTCTTTTTCTGAACTCATCTTCATTCCTGCATAAGATGGAGGCTTGCACTGCTAATGAGTAGATCAAATACACCGCTGGAATTCTGATGAACCTGTTTACATGTTATTAATAATTCGAAAGATTTCTCAGAAAAAAAAAAAACGGTTTTAATTTTCGTATGCTTACTTCAACAATGACCTTACACACCGATTAGGATAAGCAGAGTAAAGTGTTTACATGACTAATGCCATACTCAACCTACTGCCATAATCAGTTTAATAAATGTTTATTAGCGTGCATGTTAACATACTCAGTGTCTTTCACCTGACTAGATAACTGATCCAAGGGTTAGGGTTTAAGGTTAGAGTCTTACGGGGTGTTGAGCACCAGTCTGTCCCACTGTCCCTTGATGTCATCGTCTTCTGGTTGCTCTGTGACATACAGACCATCAAACTCCAGCTTCCTAGCCAGCTCCTTTTCCCTCTTAAAGATGACCAGAGGAACCTGAAGGAAGACACACACAATCAGTAGCTGCTTCTCCCATGGGTGTGTGTGTGTGTTTATGTGTGTGTGTGTGTGTAGAACCCTGTACCTTGAGGCAGTTGTATCCGATGATACAGAGGAAAGCGATGACAGTGTGTATGATGGCCAGCATGGACAAACAGGGCTGCATGTAGCCTGTACTCTCCTCCAAGTAGAAAAAAAATGGTCCTTCCTCCTCATCATCATCATCGCCACCGTCGTCATCACCACCATCGTCAAATGGATCAATCCCAGAACCACCCTCGTCCACAGCTCCGGAACCCTCGAACAACCCAGAACCCTCGAACGCGGCGGAGCCCTCGAACAGGGCGGAGCCCTCAATGTCTTCTGACCCCTCCTCTACATCATATCCAACCTTGTAAAACAGGAAGATTAGGTGAGTATAATATCATGTTATTACATATTATATTATTATATATTATATATTCCACACTATATTCTATTATTCTATAATCTATTATTCTATATTATTTTATTATATATTCTATTATTATAAATTAAATTATATTAATCTATATTATATTATTATACATTATATTATATTATTATTCATTATATTATTCATTATATTATTCTATATTATATCATATTTATCTATATTATATTATTCTCTATTATATCATATAATTCCATATTATATTACTATACATTATATTATAATATATTATATCATATATATTATTTTATTATATATTATATTATTATAAATTAAATTATATTATTCTATATTATATTATTATACATTATATTATATTATTCTATATTATATTATTCTATATTATATCATTCTATATTCTATATCCTATTATTCTATATTATATATATATATATATATATATATTATATTAATTCTATATTATATTATTCTATATAGTATCATTCTATATTCTATATCCTATTACTCTATATTATATTAATTCTATATTATATTATTCTATATGATACGTTATCATAATGTTCTATATTCTATATTATAGTACACGTTATTATATTATTCTACACTATATTATATTATTATATATTATACGTTAATATATTATTCTACACTATTTATGTTATTCTATATTATATTATTCTACACTATATTATACATTGTTATAGTATTCTATATTATATTATTCTACACTATTTATGTTATTCTATATTATATTATTCTACACTATATTATACATTGTTATAGTATTCTATATTATATTATTCTATATTATATTATTCTACACTATATTATACATTGTTATAGTATTCTATATGATATTATTCTACACTATATTATACATTGTTATAGTATTCTATATGATATTATTCTACACTATATTATACATTATTATAGTATTCTATATTATATTATTCTATACTATATTATGTTATTCTATATTATATTATTCTACACTATATTATATTATTCTATACTATATTATGTTATTCTATTTTATATTATTCTATATTATATTATTCTATTTTATATTATTCTATACTATGTTATACATTATTATAGTATTCTATATGATATTATTCTATATTATATTATTCTATATTATATTATTCTATACTATGTTATACATTATTATAGTATTCTATATTATGTTATTCTATATTATATTATTCTATATTATATGTTATTATGTTATATTATTCTACACTATATTATATTATTATATATTATATTATTCTACACTATATTATATTATTCTACACTATTTATGTTATTCTATATTATATTATTCTACACTATATTATGTTATTCTATATTATATTATTCTATATTATATGTTATTATGTTATATTATTCTACACTATATTATACATTGTTATAGTATTCTATATGATATTATTCTATATTATATTATTCTATATTATATTATTCTACACTATATTATACATTGTTATAGTATTCTATATTATGTTATTCTATATTATATGTTATTATGTTATATTATTCTACACTATATTATATTATTATATATTATATTATTCTACACTATATTATATTATTCTATACTATATTATGTTATTCTATATTACATTATTCTACACTATATTATATTATTCTATATTATATGTTATTATGTTATATTATTCTATACTATGTTATACATTATAATAGTATTCTATATGATATTATTCTATATTATATTATTCTATATTATATTATTCTATACTATGTTATACATTATTATAGTATTCTATATGATATTATTCTATATTATATTATTCTATATTATATTATTCTATACTATGTTATACATTATTATAGTATTCTATATGATATTATTCTATATTATATTATTCTATTTTATATTATTCTATACTATGTTATACATTATTATAGTATTCTATATGATATTATTCTATATTATATTATTCTATATTATATTATTCTATACTATGTTATACATTATTATAGTATTCTATATGATATTATTCTATATTATATTATTCTATTTTATATTATTCTATACTATGTTATACATTATTATAGTATTCTATATGATATTATTCTATATTATATTATTCTATTTTATATTATTCTACACTATATTATACATTGTTATAGTATTCTATATTATATTATTCTACACTATATTATATTATTATATTATACGTTATTATGTTATTCTATATTCTATACTATATTATGTTATACGTTATTATATTATATATTACATTATTCTATACATTATACTATATTTAAATTTTTTAACCTTTATTTAACTAGGCAAGTCAGTTAAGAACAAATTCTTATTTACAATGATGGCCTACCGGGGAACAGTGGGTTAACTGCCTTGTTCAGGGGCAGAAGGACAGATTTTTACTTTGTCAGCTCAGGGATTCAATCTTGCACACACACAAACACACAATCTTGCAACCTTCCAGATACTAGTCCAACGCTCTAACCACTAGGTTACCCTGCCGCCTCTACACTCTAACCACTAGGTTACCCTGCCGCTTCTACACTCTAACCACTAGGCTACCCTGCCGCTTCTACCCTCTAACCACTAGGTTACCCTGCCGCCTCTACACTCTAACCACTAGGTTACCCTGCCACCTCTACACTCTAACCACTAGGCCACCCTGCCGCCTCTACACTCTAACCACTAGGATACCCTGCCACCTCTACACTCTAACCACTAGGCTACCCTGCCGCCTCTACACTCTAACCACTAGGATACCCTGCCGCCTCTACACTCTAACCACTAGGCTACCTGCCGCCCCATGTTATATGATTCTATATTATATTATTATATATTATATTATACATTATTCTATATTATGTTTCACCTTGTAGAAGAGCAGGATGAAGTTGAGGGCAAAGGCGATGAAGAGAGCCAGGAAGCGCAGGTTGTAGAAGTTACGAGACAGATAGTTCTGGTTGGAGACAGAGAAACAGGTTGTAGAAGTTACAGGTCTGATAGTTCCGCTTGGAGACAGCAAAATTGATCCATGGTCATGCATTGGTAATGTATTGTTAATGCGTAGATCATGATTGATAAGTAGTGGTCATGATTGATAATGCATTGGTAATGCATTGATCATGATTGATAATGTATTCATAGTGTATTGATCATGATTGATAATGTATTCATAATGTATTGCTCATGATTGATAATGTATTGGTAATGTACTCATTTTGATCATGGGTGGTAATGTATTGGTAATGTATTGATCACGGTTGATAATGTATTGGCAATGCATTGACAATGTATCAGCAATGTATTGATAATGTAGTGGCAATGTATTGATAATGTATTGATAATGTATTGATCACGGTTGATAATGTATCGATAATGTATAGGTAATGTATTGGCCATGCATTGATAATGCACAGGTAATGTATCGATAATGCATTGATCACGGGCCATAATGTATTGATAATGTATCGATAATGAATCGGCAATGTATTGATAACATATTGGTAATGTATTGATCACAGTTGATCATGTATTGATCATGTATTGGTAATGCATTGATAATGCATTGATCACAGTTTATAATGAATCGATAATGTATCATGAATGTATTGGCAATGTATTGATAATGTATTGATCACGGTCGATAATGTATCAATAATGTATCGGTAATGTATTGATAATGTATTGATCACGGTTGATAATGTATTGGTAATAGTCACCATGAATTTGATCCTCTGGATCTCCAGCTCATTCCAAAGCTCATAGCCCTCCTCCGCAGGTTTCTTCTCCTTCTTTGCCTTGGTCTTCAATGTTTCCTCCTTCACTTCCGGTTCTTCCTCTTTTACCACGGGCTCAGCCTCCTTCTCTGCCTTCTCTCCATTCTCATTGCTGGAGGACAATCCATCAATCAAATCCATCAATCAGTCAGTCAGTCAGCCAGTCAGTCAGTCAGTCAGTCAGTGAGTCAGTCAGTGAGTCAGTCAGTCAGTCAGTCAGTGAGTCAGTCAGTGAGTCAGTCAGTCAGTCAGTGAGTGAGTGAGTCAGTGAGTCAGTCAGTCAGTGAGTCAGTCAGTCAGTGAGTCAGTCAGTCAGTGAGTGAGTCAGTGAGTCAGTGAGTCAGTCAGTAAGTGAGTCAGTCAGTCAGTGAGTGAGTCAGTGAGTCAGTCAGTAAGTGAGTCAGTCAGTCAGTCAGTCAGTCAGTGAGTCAGTCAGTCAGTCAGTCAGTCAGTCAGTCAGTGAGTGAGTGAGTCAGTGAGTCAGTCAGTAAGTGAGTGAGTGAGGAAACATGATAATTAAAACAAGAAAGAGAAGACTCACTCAGCCTTCTCCTCCTCTGGGGGTGTCTCTTCCTCTGGTTCTGGCTCTTGTATTTCTTCACCCTCTCCTCCGGACGTTGCTTCCAGCTACAACACACCACACACTGTCAACAACTGGCACAACACACTGTCATCAACTGGCACAACACACTGTCAACAACTGGCACAACACACTGTCATCAACTGGCACAATACACTGTAAACAACTGGCACAACACACTGTCAACAACTGGCACAACACACTGTCAACAACTGGCACAACACACTGTCAACAACTGGCACAACACACTGTCAACAACTGGCACAACACACTGTCAACAACTGGAAAAACTGGCACAGCACACTGTCAACAACTGGCACAACACACTGTCAGCAACTGGCACAACACACTGTCAACAACTGGCACAACACACACTGTCAACAACTGGCACAACACACTGTCAACAACTGGCACAACACACTGTCAACAACTGGCACAATACACTGTCAACAACTGGCACAACACACTGTCAACAACTGGCACAACACACTGTCAACAACTGGCACAACACACTGTCAACAACTGGCACAACACACTGTCAACAACTGGCACAACACACTGTCAACAACTGGAAAAACTGGCACAGCACACTGTCAACAACTGGCACAATACACTGTAAACAACTGGCACAACACACTGTCAACAACTGGCACAACACACACTGTCAACAACTGGCACAACACACTGTCAACAACTGGCACAACACACTGTCAACAACTGGCACAATACACTGTCAACAACTGGCACAACACACTGTCAACAACTGGCACAACACACACTGTCAACAACTGGCACAACACACTGTCAAAATACACTGTCAACAACTGGCACAGCACACTGTCAACAACTGGCACAACACACTGTCAACAACTGGCACAACACACACTGTCAACAACTGGCACAACACACTGTCAACTACTGGCACAATACACTGTCAACAACTGGCACAGCACACTGTCAACAACTGGCAGAACACACTGTCAACAACTGGCACAGCACACTGTCAACAACTTGCAAAACACACTGTCAACAACTGGCACAACACACACTGTCAACAACTGGCACAACACACACTGTCAACAACTGGCACAACACACACTGTCAACAACTGGCACAACACACTGTCAACAACTGGCACAACACACTGTCAACAACTGGCACAACACACTGTCAACAACTGGCACAACACACTGTCAACAACTGGCACAACTCACTGTCAACAACTAGTACAACACACTGTCAACAACTGGCACAACTCACTGTCAACAACTAGTACAACACACTGTCAACAACTGGTACAAAATCCTCACAGTCTGTCATGTATAAATAATATATAAATAACATAACTAAGGTGGTGAGTCTTGTCCTGATCATATGGCCGGATCAGGTCAGTTTAAGTGGTTAGGAAAACATATGAATTGTTATAATACAGTGCCCTCCGTAATTATTGGGACATATACATGTTTCCTTATCATTTTGACTGTATACTTCAACAGTTTGAAATCAAACCATGAGTATGAGGTGAAAGTGGACAATGTCAGCTTTAATTTGAGGGTATTTTCATTCATATCGGGTGAACCGTTTAGAAATTACAGCCCTTTTTGTACATAACCCCCCCCCCCCCCATCCCCCCGCCATTTTAGGGGACCAAAAGTATTCAAACACATTCACTTATATGTGTATTTATGTATTAAAAAGTTTAGTATTTGTTCCCATATTCATAGAACAGAATGATTACATGAAGCTTATGACTCTACAAACTTTCTGGATGCATTTGCTGTTTGTTTTGGTTGTGTTTCACGTTATTTTGTGCCCAATAGAAATGAATGGTGAATAATGTATTGTGTCAATATGGAATTTGATTTAAAATCGTAACTTTTGGAGTATAGAGCTAAAAGAAGAAAACGTGCTGCATTGTTCCAATAATTACAGAGGGTACCGTAACATAATAAATAAATAAATAAATAATAATAATATATAAAAAAACATCATGGGTGTAAACTCACCAGTTTCCTCTTGAGCAGTGGGGTTCCTTCTGGAGTAGGGGGCTCTACAGTTGTGGTCTCCCCAAAGTCTCCCAGCCCTCCAGGGGTGTCGAACCCAGGCATCCGTCCTCCCTCCTTCTCCTCACCATCCCCTCCCTCCTCTCCTTCCTCTCCTCCTCCCACGTCTCTTTCCTCTCCTCCGTCTATCCCCTCCTGACCCTCGTCGGCACCTGGCTCAGGTGGCAGTTCATCGTGCACCTCATCTTGCGTTGGGTCCGGCATACTGGCCAAAAGCTCAGTCACCGTGATCTTCTTGGCACCCTCTACCAGTTCTCCTCCAAACAGGGTGCTCCAGATCAGCATAAAGAAGCCCTTACACACACTGTAGATGAAAGACAGGATACCAAACAGGATGGTGTAGATGAACGTAGCCAAGCCCACCACCATATCCTTCAGAGTCATCTTCCTAAGCTTGCGGTAGCGCCGCCGTAGATTCCTGAAGGTGAACATGTTGAAGAAGTTCACCACGCTTGTCAGGAAGTCAGAGAACGCCGAGCTCGACTCGGGAGCAATCTCTTCTCCATTTTCGTCCAACTCTCCTCCTCCTCCTCCTCCTTCTTCCTCTTCATCCTCTGAGTCTACCACCTCCTCTTCCTCCTCCTCAGAAATCTGTGAGGCGATGTTCATCTCAAAGATGGTGTCCTCGCAGAAGTTGACAAACAACTCCATCTTCTCGCTCTCCCCGCCCTCGTTCACCACGTCGAAGATGAACTGTCTCTTGGACTCTCTGACCTGCGGCATCTCCCACTGGTTCCTGTTGGCCTCGCTGATCTCAAAATAGATCCTCTCGATTTTCCTGCTCGCTCCCATGATCTCTATCCGGCCAAGGAAGGGTCTAAAGTAGTTGAGGACGCTCTCGGCTTGCTCAAGAAAGTTCTGTAGTCGCGTATCGTGGGGTACGTGCTCAGACAGGTTGGTGAGCAGTACGGCGATGTTGAACCCGATGTCCTTGGCCGGCTCCTGAAAGCGGTCGGCGAACTCCTCAAAGTTGATCATCTCGTTCTCGTCGGCCTCGGAACAAGACAGAAGAAACTGGATCTCAGACGGAGAGTACTGCTTCTGGCTGTCCATGGCCTGAAAGGAAGGAATAACATGGAATGAATCAAAACGTAAATTTGCCTCAGCCATGTGAGTACAACAACACACACATTTAAAACACAATCAAAACCAGTGTATTTCCATGGTCCATGTTTTTTTCTTTTGGCAAGTGAGTGGGCAGCTAGGGAAAAATATTGTCGGGACATACATTGGGATCTCCAAAGGCACAAAATAGGAAAATACATACATGTGGTGACTTTAATGCCCTCAACAGAACCCCAAGTCATGTAGTCAACCTGAAACGAGCCCATTGGCTTGATAGTGAACAGGGGCGGCAGGGTAGCGTAGTGGTTAGAGCGTTGGACTACTAGTAACCGAAAGGTTGCAAGTTCGAATCCCTGAGCTGACAAGGTACAAATCTGTCGTTCTACCCCTGAACAGGCAGTTAACCCACTGATCCTAGGCCGTCACTGAAAATAAGAATTTGTTCTGAACTGACTTCTCTAGTTAAATAAAGGTAAAAAAAACACAGCTGGGCTGGTTAAGAGCGTGGCTGGTTACTTTTCCCCTCACCCAAGACAAGAGGACTGAGGGAGCATATAGCTCTGTTTTGGGAACATAGATTTTTATGAACACTTACATTTGATTCTTGAAGAGATTATTAGATTGTAACTTCATAGGGGGAAAAAAAGCTATTTTGTTTAGAATTGACTTTGTCTCATGAGCCTTTTTTTTACTAGAAACCTAGTCTAGCTCTAGTCAGTGGCAGCACGGTCTGTCACAGTACAATGCATATACACTGAATAAAAACAGGTGAATTCAGGAGAAAGATCCCGTATTAATGATACCTGTTAAATCCACTTCAATCCGTGTAAATGAAGAGGAGGAGACAGGGTTAAATAAGGATTTTTAAGCATTGAGACCATTAAGAGACATGGATAGGGTATGTGTGTCTTTCAGAAGGTGAATGGGCAAGACAAAATATTTAAGTGCTTTTGAACGGCGTATGGTAGTAGGTGCCAGGCGCACCGGTTTGAGTGTGTCAAGAACTGCAACGCTGCTGGGTTTTTCACACTCAACAGTTTTCCACATGTATCAAAAGTGGTCCACCACCCAAAGGACATCCAGCCAACTTGACACAATTGTGGGAAGCATGGGAGTCCACATGGGCCAGCGTCCCTGTGGAACGCGTTAGACACCTTGTAGAGTCCATGACCCGACGAATTGTGGCTAATCTGAGGGGGGAGGGGGGGACAACTCGATATTGGGAAGGTGTTCCTAACATTTTGTAGACTCAGTGTGTACCTTGTAGAAGTCCTTCTTGGAGATGAGGCCTCGGGGGTCGGTCACGTAGTCTCGGAAGGCGTCAGACCCCGTGATGTCCTTCAGCTTGAGGAACATGTCGAAGAACTTGAGGATCATCTCCACGTTACTGGAGGACTCCACTAGCATGTCCACCATCTGACGGGCGATGGTGCCGTTCACCACGTTGCCTAGCGACAAGGATTGTCGACACCCCCCCCAAAAAAAGCTCATTTGGTCAAAAGCAAAATTACAAGAAGCAAAGCAGATTCCTACAGCACCTCAAATATATTAAAAAAACTAGCAGAGAATGTTTAAAAATACAAGCTATTATAGTCTCCAGATATTTTTTGAACTGTTCCAGTTGAACAATGACATTCCAAGTACAAATACAACAAAGTACACACACTTATTAAGGGTAAAAACATGTTTTGAGTAAAATAGATTTTTATTTTTTTTTTTACACACAATTGCAAAATTCAAAGGTTTGACAATCGAACAGTTGGTCTGATGGTGCACTCTGATGTCTCCGGCCTCCCCCGTTGTATGTGGGAACAATAGTGGACAAAAATGGTAAGCCCCCCCCCCCCCCCCCCCTCCTCTGACAAGTGTCATGTCAGAGGACTCCTGGACCACGTATTGAGATGTGCTTGCTATTTGTTAAGTCAATCAGGTGATAAATGAGGTTCTAGGGAGGCTGGAGTGGGACCAGATCTGGGACCAATGCCTTTTACCTTCCAGTAGAGACAACAGCATGACCACCATGTCTTTCTGCAGGTCCAGGAGTTCCTTCAGCAGACCAATCTGACTGGAGTCCTGCAATAAAGAATACACACGAACACAAGCATAGAGAGGACAGTTGTCTCATAAGAAACTCATCAGTTTATTTTTCTTCATTGACCATTACTTTGTGTGTCACTGTCCACTGGTAAATATCTCAGATCATAACAGATCTTACATAGCTGAAACCTGTGGCTAGTTGTGTCCCTAATAAAACACTTCTTTGGGCCAAGCAGTGGACTAAGTGTAGTGAATCAGGTGACAGAGAGCTGCTGGCACAGAGAGGATGAGGAGGATGAAGGTGAGGCTGACCTCACCTCGTTGGGGGTTCTACACCTCACCTCGTTGGGGGTTCTACACCTCCCCTCGAAGTGGGTTCTACACCTCACCCCATAATGGGTTCTACACCTCACAGTGGGTTCTACACCTCACCTCATTGGGGGTTCTACACCTCACTTCATTGGGGGTTCTACACCTCACCTCGGTGGGGGTTCTACACCTCACCTCGAAGTGGGTTCTACACCTCACCTCGAAGTGGGTTCTACACCTCACAGTGGGTTCTACACCTCACCTCATTGGGGGTTCTACACCTCACCTCGTTGGGGGTTCTACACCTCACCTCATAATGGGTTCTACACCTCACCTCGTTGGGGGTTCTACACCTCACCTCATAATGGGTTCTACACCTCACCTCGTAGGGGGTTCTACACCTCACCTCGTAGTGGGTTCTACACCTCACCTCGTAGTGGGTTCTACATCTCACCTCGTTGGGGGTTCTACACCTCACCTCGTTGGGGGTTCTACACCTCACCTCGTAGGTGGTTCTACACCTTACCTCGTAGGTGGTTCTACACCTTACCTCGTAGGGGGTTCTACACCTCACCTCGTAGGGGGTTCTACACCTTACCTCGTAGGGGGTTCTACACCTTACCTCGTAGGGGGTTCGACACCTCACCTCGTAGGGGGTTCTACACCTCACCTCGTAGTGGGTTCTACACCTCACCTTGTAGTGGGTTCTACACCTCACCTTGTTGGGGGTTCTAAACCTCACCTCGTTGGGGGTTCTACACCTCACCTCGTAGTGGGTTCTACACCTCACCTCGTTGGGGGTTCTACACCTCACCTCGAAGTGGGTTCTACACCTCACCCCATAATGGGTTCTACACCTCACCTCGTAGTGGGTTCTACACCTCACCTCATTGGAGGTTCTACACCTCACCTCGTAGGGGGTTCTACACCTCACCTCGTAGTGGGTTCTACACCTCACCTTGTAGTGGGTTCTACACCTCACCTTGTTGGGGGTTCTAAACCTCACCTCGTTGGGGGTTCTACACCTCACCTCGTAGTGGGTTCTACACCTCACCTCATTGGGGGTTCTACACCTCACCTCGAAGTGGGTTCTACACCTCACCCCATAATGGGTTCTACACCTCACCTCGTAGTGGGTTCTACACCTCACCTCATTGGAGGTTCTACACCTCACCTCATAATGGGTTCTACACCTCACCTCGAAGTGGGTTCTACACCTCACCCCATAATGGGTTCTACACCTCACCTCATTGGGGGTTCTACACCTCACCTCATTGGGGGTTCTACACCTCACCTCGTAGTGGTTTCTACACCTCACCTCATAATGGGTTCTACAACTTTTAGTAGTAGGTTCTACACCTCACCTCGTAGTGGGTTCTACACCTCACCTCGTTGGGGGTTCTACACCTCACCTCGTTGGGGGTTCTACACCTCACCTCGTAGGGGGTTCTACACCTCACCTCGTAGGGGGTTCTACACCTCACCTCGTAGGGGGTTCTATACCTCACCTCGTAGTGGGTTCTACACCTCACCTCGTTGGGGGTTCTACACCTCACCTCGTTGGGGGTTCTACACCTCACTCCATTGGGGGTTCTAAACCTCACCTCGTAGTGGGTTCTACACCTCACCTTGTTGGGGGTTCTAAACCTCACCTCGTTGGGGGTTCTACACCTCACCTCGTAGTGGGTTCTACACCTCACCTCATTGGGGGTTCTACACCTCACCTCGAAGTGGGTTCTACACCTCACCCCATAATGGGTTCTACACCTCACCTCGTAGTGGGTTCTACACCTCACCTCATTGGAGGTTCTACACCTCACCTCATAATGGGTTCTACACCTCACCTCGAAGTGGGTTCTACACCTCACCCCATAATGGGTTCTACACCTCACCTCATTGGGGGTTCTACACCTCACCTCATTGGGGGTTCTACACCTCACCTCGTAGTGGTTTCTACACCTCACCTCATAATGGGTTCTACAACTTTTAGTAGTAGGTTCTACACCTCACCTCGTAGTGGGTTCTACACCTCACCTCGTTGGGGGTTCTACACCTCACCTCGTTGGGGGTTCTACACCTCACCTCGTAGGGGGTTCTACACCTCACCTCGTAGGGGGTTCTACACCTCACCTCTTAGGGGGTTCTATACCTCACCTCGTAGTGGGTTCTACACCTCACCTCGTTGGGGGTTCTACACCTCACCTCGTTGGGGGTTCTACACCTCACTCCATTGGGGGTTCTAAACCTCACCTCGTAGTGGGTTCTACACCTCACCTTGTAGTGGGTTCTACACCTCACCTCATAGTGGGTTCTACACCTTACCTCGTAGTGGGTTCTACTCCAGAATCGATCCTGGGTTTGCATTTGAACAAACAACACAGATATGCATTTTAAACATCTCATCTCAGGTATCATACACATAATAGACACATAGAGATGAACAGGCAGACTGACACACATGGAGGCAGACTGACAGATATGGAGGCAGACTGACAGATATGGAGGCAGACTGACAGATATGGAGATAGACTGACAAAGAAAGAGATGTGGAGATGGGGAGACAGACAGACAGACAGACAGACAGACAGACAGACAGACAGACAGACAGACAGACAAACAGACGTGGAGATGGGGAGACAGACAGACAGACAGACAGACAGACAGACAGACAGACAGACAGACAGACAGACAGACAGATGTGGAGATGGGGAGACAGACAGACAGACAGACAGCTCTATCTAGGAACAGTAAGACAGGAGGGGAGACAGCACTGAGCTGACCAGCATATCCTCTCCCCTTCTGTCTGAATGCTGGTTGCAATATGAACATATTCATAACACCAACGTGTACACTAGCTAAGTGGTAACACACACTAGTCTGTGGGCTCACTCAGTGCAGACCTACACCACCAGCCAACCAGATGGAGTAAAAGAAAACACCCGGGCCTCCCAGGAACTAGTCCGAAGTTACTGCTGCTCATCTTTGCTGATTTGTTTAGGTGGGTTTTGTTTTTGCTTTCTCTATCACATGCACTTGTAACTCTGCAACTAAAAGTATGCAGAATTTGCACGAAAAACTCAAGACCTGACCATGACAATGCCAACCACTATTATCGTCCACATTAGAAAAGGTACTAGCTAGGTGTCGCAGTTCTGAAGCTGAGACAGAGAAGAGTGCAGTCCAGCTGTCGATCAAAGCACCAGTCCATGGCACCCTACCAAGCCCCGAAAGATTGCTATCAGAACTCATTTTGGGAATATCAACTCAGATAATTCTGGGAGACTGGGGTGGTCACTATACTTCAAACAGCCCTGGGAGACTGGGGTGGCCACTATACTCCAAACAGCCCTGGGAGACTGGGGTGGCCACTATACTCCAAACAGCCCTGGGAGACTGGGGTGGCCACTATGCTCCAAACAGCCCTGGGAGACTGGGGTGGTCACTATGCTCCAAACAGCCCTGGGAGACTGGGGTGGTCACTATACTCCAAACAGCCCTGGGAGACTGGGGTGGTCACTATACTCCAAACAGCCCTGGGAGACTGGGGTGGTCACTATACTCCAAACAGCCCTGGGAGACTGGGGTGGCCACTATACTCCAAACAGCCCTGGGAGACTGGGGTGGCCACTATACTCCAAACAGCCCTGGGAGACTGGGGTGGTCACTATGCTCCAAACAGCCCTGGGAGACTGGGGTGGTCACTATACTCCAAACAGCCCTGTGAGACTGGGGTGGTCACTATACTCCAAACAGCCCTGGGAGACTGGGGTGGCCACTATACTCCAAACAGCCCTGGGAGACTGGGGTGGCCACTATGCTCCAAAAATGGGCCATTGTGGAAACTGTTCTGTTAATAGAAACACTCGTGTTTAGGTAGATTCTCCAGCTGGTAGACAGAGGCTTTTAGTGGGTGTCAGGAGGAAATCATTTTCAGACTACTGGTAGAGTCAGACTGTCTGCATTGTTAGTTTGTTTTTTTGCTCTCTTTTTTGTCCCGGGGCTTCATTTATAACCCTTACGTAAGGGTAGCCCAGTGGGCCGATCTAACTTGGGTTTTTTTGTGCAAATGATCATTATCTGGCTAATAATGGGGGCCTTAAGCAAAAAAATGGTCCGGTGTATTAGAAATGCCTGTGCCAATTTCTGGTCCCAGTCTGCCCCTGCCCCAACCTAAAAACTTAAAGTAGTTACAGTTACAGTTCTATTTCTCCTGTGTTTTTGTCCTTCTTTACTTTTTGATATTTATCACTGCAAGAAAGACATTTCACTGTACTTGTGTACGTGACAATTAAATCGTACAACTTGAAACTTGACACATGAGCCTACTTCAACTACTTCAGCTAATATCGGAAATATGAACTCATCCCGATCAGAAAAGATGAGGAATATATTCTGCAATGGTTATGAAAATTAAATAAATAGGAAAAAGATTCATATGTCTAGTTATAAGATTCATATGTCTAATTATAAGATTCATATGTCTAATTATAAGATTCATATGTCTAATTATAAGATTCCTATGTCTAATTATAAGATTCATATGTCTAATTATAAGATTCATATGTCTAATTATAAGATTCCTATGTCTAATTATAAGATTCCTATGTCTAATTATAAGATTCATATGTCTAATTATAAGATGTATTTGTCTAATTATAAGATTAATATGTCTAATTATAAGATTCCTATGTCTAATTATAAGATTCCTATGTCAAATAATGTTAGATTCTAAAAATAACACAAACTTTAATTCCCACTAATGGCAAATAGTTGTATTCTTGTTAAGAGGTTTTCCTGTTAGTAGTAGTCATCATATCATATCCCCCATTTGCACAAAATACTTTCTTGCCAGTTTGCAATACAATATTTTACCCAGTAGCAGATGTGCGTACGCATGATCTAAAGTTTGCAGGTAGGTGAGCACATTCTCAAGTCAAGTAAAATTTGTAAAAATGCCAACGTTTCCATGAAATGAAAACTTTTACACGTACATTTTGGGGAATATTTTGTACGTACGCAAGGTTTATAAATGAGTCCCCAGAGAAGGTGCAGAAAAACATGATCTAAAAAAAAATATTGCCTTTAAATAGACAACAAATGAGAAGATGAGGTAAATGAAGATGAAAGATGAAGATCAGTTCAGAAGGAAGCGAAGCGTGGAGGGGGATCGAGGGGAGGCGAGGTGTGGAGGGGGATCGAGGGGAAGTGTGGGGTGGAGGGGGATCGAGGGGAAGCGAGGCGTGGAGGGGGATCGAGGGGAAGCGAGGCGTGGAGGGGGATCGAGGGGAAGCGAGGCGTGGAGGGGGATCGAGAGGGGAAGCGAGGCGTGGAGGGTTATCGAGGGGAAGCGAGGCGTGGAGGGGGATCGAGGGGATGCGAGGCGTGGAGGGGGATTGAGGGGAAGTGAGGCGTGGAGGGGGATCGAGGGGAAGCGAGGCGTGGAGGGGGATCGAGGGGAAGCGAAGTGTGGAGGGGTAGCTTATTTGAAGAAGTATGGGATGATTACTGAGATGGCTATAGTTGGGATAGCGATGCTTAAGATAGCTATAGTTTGGATAACTATGGTAAAGATAGCTAAGGTTGGGATAGCTATGGTTCGGATAGCTATGGTTGGGATAGCTGTGGTTGGAATAGCTATGATTAAGATGGCTATGGTTGGGAAAGCGATGATTAAGATGGTTATGGTTGGGATAGCTATGGTTGGGATAACAATGGTTGGGATAGCTATGATGAAGATGACTATGGTTGGGATAGCTATGGTTGGGATAACAATGGTTGGGATAGCTATGATGAAGATGACTATGGTTGGGATAGCTATGGTTGGGATAGCTATGGTTGGGATAGCTATGATTAAGATGGCTATGGTTGGGATAGCTATGGTTGGGATAGCTATGGTTGGGATAGCTATGGTTGGGATAGCTATGATTAAGATGGCTATGGTTGGGATAGCTATGGTTGGGATAGCTATGGTTGGGATAGCTATGGGGGGTGAAACAAAGATTCTTACGCCAAGTCGAAGTCCGGGGTCGGCTTGCATCTGACAGGGTTATAATACATGTAAATAAAAATGTTAACCACCAACATTTTTATTAATTTTTGTATTTTTTGACATCTGTCCCCTGGCGTCCTAAAATATTAGTTGGATTTCAAGTGTCACGGCTTTCTCTCAAACTGCTGTGCATCTGTGGTAGCAGGAAGGAGATGAGGTGCAGAGTCAGACAGACAGACAGACAGACAGACAGACAGACAGACAGACAGACAGACAGACAGACAGACAGACAGACAGTCAGACAGACAGTCAGACAGACAGACAGACAGACAGACAGACAGACAGACAGACAGACAGACAGACAGACAGACAGAGAGGGAAACAGACAGACAGACAGAAAGGGAGACAGAAAGGGAGACAGACAGACAGTCAGAGTCAGTCAGACAGTCATACAGACAGACAGACAGACAGACAGACAGACAGACAGACAGACAGACAGACAGATAGTCGTCAGGCACACAGTCAGTCAGTCAGACAGACAGACAGTCAGAGACAGACAGACAGGCAGACAGGCAGACAGGCAGACAGACAGACAGACAGTCAGAGACAGACAGACAAGCAGACAGGCAGACAGGCAGGCAGACAGACAGACTATCTACTATCTAGTCCGTGCCATTCTAGGACCTACAGGTTGTATCGCTTGTACTGCAGTATTTCACTAGTTGATCGTGTCAGCTCCACTCTCCTAGTCATTCTCTATGGTCACACACATCCCATTCTCTAATCACTAGTGCAAAGAGCAGGACATAGGCAGGTAGCCTGCAGGTAGGTCTTTGTGTACTTTACCGGATGATTAGGTCCTTTAACATTCCATGTTATGGATGACAACAGAGGTGAACAAACAGACCTGGATACCAGGCTGAAGGGCATGGGTTTATAGAGTCAGCCAGCCTGTCTATGTGTGTGTGTATGAGCAAGAGAAAGAAATACAGAGAGAAAAAACTCCTACATACACCTACATACTCCTACATACCCCTACATACACCAACATACTACAACATACTACAACATACTACTACATACCCCTACATACACCAACATACTACAACATACTACAACATACTACTACATACTCCTACATACCCCTACATACCCCTAAATACCCCTACATACCCCTACATACTACTACATAACCCTACATACACCTACATACTACAACATACTACTACATACCCCTACATACCCCTACATACTCCTACATACCCCTACATACAACTACATACTTCAACATACTCCTGCATACTACTACTTACACCTACATACCCCTACATACTCCTGCATACTACTACTTACCCCTAAATACCCCTACATACTCCTACATACCCCTACATACTCCTGCATACTACTACTTACCCCTACATACCCCTACATACCCCTACATACTCCTGCATACTACTACTTACCCCTAAATACCCCTACATACTCCTACATACCCCTACATACCCCTACATACACCTAAATACCCCTACATACTCCTACATACCCCTACATACCCCTACATACCCCTACATACCCCTAAATACCCCTACATACTACTACTTACACCTACATACTCCTACATACTACTACATACCTCTACATACTCCTACATACCCCTACATACCCCTACATACCCCTACATACCCCTACATACCCCTACATACACCTACATACTACAACATACTACTACATACCCCTACATACCCCTACATACACCTACATACTACAACATACTACTACATACCCCTACATACTCCTACATACCCCTACATACACCTACATACTTCAACATACTACTACATACCCCTACATACACCTACATACTACTACATACTCCTACATACCCCTACATACCCCTACATACCCCTACATACCCCTACATACTCCTACATACCCCTACATACTACTACTTACCCCTACATACCCCTACATACTCCTACATACCCCTACATACCCCTACATACCCCTACATACCCCTACATACTTCAACATACTACTACATACCCCTACATACACCTACATACTACTACATACTCCTACATACCCCTACATACCCCTACATACCCCTAAATACCCCTACATACTCCTACATACCCCTACATACCCCTACATACCCCTACATACCCCTACATACCCCTACATACTCCTACATACCCCTACATACACCTACATACTACAACATACTACTACATACCCCTACATACCCCTACATACACCTACATGCTACAACATACTACTACATACCCCTACATACCCCTACATACCCCTACATACTCCTACATACCCCTACATACCCCTACATACCCCTACATACCCCTACATACACCTACATACTTCAACATACTCCTACATACCCCTACATACCCCTACATACTACTACATACCCCTACATACCCCTATATACCCCTACATACTCCTACATACCCCTACATACCCCTACATACCCCTACATACTCCTACATACCCCCTACCCCCCTAAATGGAGATCCAAACGAAGTCTACGTGAGGGGGGACATCCAAACGAAGTCTACGTGGGGGGTGAGATCCAAACGAAGTCTACGTGAGGGGGGAGAACCAAACTAAGTCTACGTGAGGGGGGGGGGGGGGGAGACATGGAGATCCAAACGAAGTCTACGTGGGGGGGAAATGGAGATCCAAACGAAGTCTACGTGGGGGGGAAATGGAGATCCAAACGAAGTCTACGTGGGGGGAGGGGGGGAATGGAGATCCAAACTAAGTCTATGGGGGGGGGGGATGGAGATCCAAACTAAGTCTACGGGGGGGGGGGGGGGGGGGGGGGAATGGAGATCCAAACGAAGTCTACGTGGGGGACGACGACTGAGTCCAAATTAGGATCGTAGATGGTTCTGAAATAGAATGTTCATCTAAACTCGGGTCTCGAAATTCACTGTAAGTAACATTTGCAGAATTAGCTAAAGACTCATTCACACCAGATGTATTAGTAGTAATGGCGTGGGTTTAAGACTAAGGGTTGTTTAACTCATCCATTCATATATCAAACCTCTACAAGGAATAACCTGATCAATTAACAGGTGTATCCCCCAGTTGTGAATGTGACTTGTGGACAGCAAGCTCATTTAAATATTTCACAATAGAAGGAAACTAGCTTTCTATATGATTACTGTGAACAATGTGCACGAAACCATTTCTATAAACTGTCAAACATGTGTAAACCGTATCTAGAGAGTAATCTACTGTAGCTAGCTGATTCTACTACAGTCATCCACTGTAGCTAGCTGATCCTACTACAGTCATCCACTGTAGCTAGCTGATTCTACTATCTAGAGAGTAATCTACTGTAGCTAGCTGATTCTACTACAGTAATCTACTGTAGCTAGCTGATTCTACTACAGTAATCTAATGTAGCTAGCTGATTCTACTACAGTAATCTACTGTAGCTAGCTGATTCTACTACAGTAATCTACTGTAGCTAGCTGATTCTACTACAGTAATCTACTGTAGCTAGCTGATTCTACTATCTAGAGAGTAATCTACTGTAGCTAGCTGATTCTACTACAGTAATCTACTGTAGCTAGCTGATTCTACTACAGTCATCCACTGTAGCTAGCTGATTCTACTATCTAGAGAGTAATCTACTGTAGCTAGCTGATTCTACTACAGTAATCTACTGTAGCTAGCTGATTCTACTACAGTCATCCACTGTAGCTAGCTGATTCTACTATCTAGAGAGTAATCTACTGTAGCTAGCTGATTCCACTACAGTAATCTACTGTAGCTAGCTGATTCTACTATAGTAATCTACTGTAGCAAGCTGATTCTACTACAGTAATCTACTGTAGCAAGCTGATTCTACTATCTAGAGAGTAATCTACTGTAGCTAGCTGATTCTACTATCTAGAGAGTAATCTACTGTAGCTAGCTGATTCTACTATCTAGGGAGTAATCTACTGTAGCTAGCTGATTCTACTATCTAGAGAATAATCTACTGTAGCTTGCTGATTCTACTATCTAGGGAGTAATCTACTGTAGCTAGCTGATTCTACTACAGTCATCTGCTGTAGCTAGCGGATTCTACTACAGTAATCTACTGTAGCAAGCTGATTCTACTACAGTAATCTACTGTAGCAAGCTGATTCTACTATCTAGAGAGTAATCTACTGTAGCTAGCTGATTCTACAATCTAGGGAGTAATCTACTGTAGCTAGCTGATTCTACTACAGTCATCTGCTGTAGCTAGCGGATTCTACTACAGTAATCTACTGTAGCTAGCTGATTCTACTACAGTCATCCACTGTAGCTAGCTGATTCTACTACAGTAATCTACTGTAGCTAGCTGATTCTACTACAGTCATCCACTGTAGCTATGTGACTCTACTATCTAGAGAGTAATCTACTGTAGCTAGCTGATTCTACTACAGTAATCTACTGTAGCTAGCTGATTCTACTACAGTAATCTAATGTAGCTAGCTGATTCTACTACAGTAATCTACTGTAGCTAGCTGATTCTACTACAGTAATCTACTGTAGCTAGCTGATTCTACTACAGTAATCTACTGTAGCTAGCTGATTCTACTACAGTCATCCACTGTAGCTAGCTGATTCTACTATCTAGAGAGTAATCAACTGTAGCTAGCTGATTCTACTACAGTAATCTACTGTAGCTAGCTGATTCTACTACAGTAATCAACTGTAGCTAGCTGATTCTACTACAGTCATCCACTGTAGCTAGCTGATTCTACTATCTAGAAAGTTATCTACTGTAGCTAGCTGATTCTACTATCTAGAGAGTAATCTACTGTAGCTAGCTGATTCTACTATCTAGGGAGTAATCTACTGTAGCTAACTGATTCCACTACAGTAATCTACTGTAGCTAGCTGATTCTACTACAGTAATCTACTGTAGCTAGCTGATTCTACTACAGTCATCCACTGTAGCTAGCTGATTCTACTATCTAGAGAGTAATCTACTGTAGCTAGCTGATTCTACTATCTAGGGAGGAATCTACTGTAGCTAGCTGATTCTACTACAGTAATCTACTGTAGCTAGCTGATTCTACTACAGTAATCTACTGTAGCTAGCTGATTCTACTACAGTCATCCACTGTAGCTAGCTGATTCTACTATCTAGAGAGTAATCTACTGTAGCTAACTGATTCTACTACAGTAATCTACTGTAGCTAGCTGATTCTACTATAGTAATCTACTGTAGCAAGCTGATTCTACTACAGTAATCTACTGTAGCAAGCTGATTCTACTATCTAGAGAGTAATCTACTGTAGCTAGCTGATTCTACTATCTAGAGAGTAATCTACTGTAGCTAGCTGATTCTACTATCTAGGGAGTAATCTACTGTAGCTAGCTGATTCTACTATCTAGATTAATCTACTGTAGCTAGCTGATTCTACTATCTAGGGAGTAATCTACTGTAGCTAGCTGATTCTACTACAGTCATCTGCTGTAGCTAGCGGATTCTACTACAGTAATCTACTGTAGCTAGCTGATTCTACTATCTAGAGAGTAATCTACTGTAGATAGCTGATTCTACTATCTAGAGAGTAATCTACTGTAGCTAACTGATTCTCCTACAGTAATCTACTGTAGCTAGCTGATTCTACTATAGTAATCTACTGTAGCAAGCTGATTCTACTACAGTAATCTACTGTAGCTAGCTGATTCTACTATCTAGGGAGTAATCTACTGTAGCTAGCTGATTCTACTATCTAGAGAGTAATCTACTGTAGCTAGCTGATTCTACTATCTAGGGAGTAATCTACTGTAGCTAGCTGATTCTACTACAGTCATCTGCTGTAGCTAGCGGATTCTACTACAGTTATCTACTGTAGCTAGCTGATTCTACTATCTAGAGAGTAATCTACTGTAGCTAGCTGATTCTACTATCTAGGGAGTAATCTACTGTAGCTAGCTGATTCTACTACAGTCATCTGCTGTAGCTAGCGGATTTTACTACAGTAATCTACTGTAGCTAGCTGATTCTACTATCTAGAGAGTAATCTACTGTAGCTAGCTGATTCTAATATAATAATCTACTGTAGCTAGCTGATTCTACTATCCAGGGAGTAATCTACTGTGGCTTTCTCTCTACTATACTATACTAGTTGATTCTACTACAGTCATCTACTGTAGCTAGTTGATTCTACTATCTAGGGAGTAATCTACGTGGCTATCTGATTCTACTATCTAGGGAGTAATCTACTATAGCTAGTTGATTCTACTACAGTAATCTACTGTAGCTAGCTGTTTCTACTACAGTAATCTACCGTAGCTAGCTGATTCTACTATTTAGAGAGTAATCTACTGTAGCTAGCTGATTCTACTATCTAGAGAGTAATCTACTGTGGCTATCTGACTGTACTATCTAGGGCGTGATCTGCGTCTACTCTGTGCTGCTCCAGGCAGGAGACGAGGCAGCTCAGCTAGCTAGCTGATTCTACTATCTAGGGAGTAATCTACTGTGGCTTTCTCTCTACTATCTAGGGAGTAATCTACTGTAGCTATCTGACTCTACTATCTAGGGAGTAATCTACTATAGCTATCTGACTGTACTATCTAGGGCGTGATCTGCGTCTACTCTGGGCTGCTCCAGGCAGGAGACGAGGCAGAAACAAGCTGGCAAAGAGCAGGCCACGCAACAAGGCCCAGGCGAGGTGGGAACCAGCCAGAAAACACCAAAATCATTTCATTAAATAAAATAAAACTCAAATAAATAAATGAATACATACTTTACAACTCTGCAGGGACCATGAGGGGAAAAAGTTCACAAGATTAGTTGGACAGAAAGTCGACATTTAAAGAAGGATTATTGCAGTGCTACTCCCAACATTTAGACGTAAGGAAAAAATAAGGTATATTCTAGGGCGTAGAGGATCACTAAATACTGCCCCTACTTGTTTATGCACCAGAGTTGAGTTATTTTGCATGAATTAAACTATTAGTGCATGTGACAATGCTCAGAACATATCCTCAGTGAATCTTAATGCTTTTCAGAATTAAATAGTATTCATCTATGTGTGGGAGTGGTCTGAGTGGGGAGG